>NC_135959.1:17624901-17924901 GCF_053455715.1 Rhinoraja longicauda
GTCCTGTGCATTTATGGGGGTTGTCGTACCCGGGTTTGTGAGCTGTGGCCTTTAGCCTTGGATAAGAGATTCGGGGTGGAGAGGGAGAGGCGTACGATTTGTTGAAAGAGAGAGATCGCTCCTCCATTCGCTTTTGCCAGGATGCTTTATACCTTGAAATCCAAGTGGACCCTGTTGTCCGATGAAACCCGGGTCACCGTGCGGCCCCGCCACTCCGGGCGAGCTGGTCAGGCCGGGGAATCCTGTCTGACCCTTTGGGCCCTTGGGACCTGTTGGGAGAGAACAGCAATGTCAGAGTGCGTCAAGGGGAACCTTCGATCGAGAACTAGCAGGGCAGTGAGGTGGGGCAGCAATAAAAGACCAATAAAACCCACCCTGCTACTCCCATCCCCAACAGTCCAGAACGCTTGACAAGGTTCAGGGCAGGTCTGCAATTCTGTAGCGCCTTGCTCCACCTCAGATTGTCCCAGTGCTTCACAGCTAATGAATTCCTTCACAACTGTGGTCTCTGCCACAGCCAATTTTGTGTTCAGCCAGATGCCACAAACAGCAATACGATAATGATGTCTACTGGATGCTTGGTTGCAGTTGAGACGGCTGGGGTGAGTTGTCCTCATGTCCATGAGCCCCTCTGTACTGTTGGGTTGGAGTTCTACGATGGGAGAGTAGAATATGCCGTAGACACGATGAGGCTTGCTGTGAGCATGGGGAGAAGTTGAAGCCTCTGACTGGCCGTGGAGATGAGGCACTTCAGGCTTCACTGGATGGATCGGCAGAACATCCTGAGAAGTGACTGGTGCTGGTGGATACCAACCAAGGTTCAGGAGGTGAAAAGATCAGAAACATGGAAACATAGAGAATAGGTGCAGGAGTAGGCCATTCGGCCATTCGAGCCAGCACCGCCATTCAATGAGATCATGGCTGATCATCCAGGATCAGTACCCTGTTCCTGCCTTTTCCCCGTATACCTTGATTCCGTTAGCCCTAAGAGCTATATCTAACTCTCTCTTGAATACATCCAGTGAATTGGCCTCCACTGCCTTCTGTGGCAGAGAATTCCACAGATTCACAACTCTCTGGCTGAAAAAGTTTTTCCTGAACTCCGTCATAAATGGCCTATCCCTTATTCTTAAACTGTGACCCCTGGTTCTGGACTCCCCCAACATTCTGTGGTGGGATGGGTGCTGAGATGCGCTCAGTGCTGAAGGGATCACCTCAGATAAGGGAGGGCCTGTGTTCTGAAACTGAGAGAAGAAACATCAACCCTCAGGAATTGTAAATCTTTGGAATTCCCCAGAGGCCGTGGGTGCTCGGTCCCCGGATATGTTGTGGTGGGATTGGTAGACTTCTGGACATGGATCAGAACATCTGGGGCTGTGAAGGAGCCACTGAAAGATGAAACAGGCTCAATGGACTGAATGTCCTGCCCTGCCTTATACCTCATGTTCTGTGTTCCCTCAATGCCATGCATATTACTGACAGTTTGGAGAGAAGGTAGATCATATTCTCACCTTGATCGCCGTAAAGTCCCTTTGGACCAGGATCTCCAGGAAGCCCATGGCGTCCAGGGCCACCTAGCAGCCCACGAAGACCTTCTGGAGGTTCCACGGGTCGAGCTTCAGGGACCGGGCCCTGAGGACCCGGAAATCCCTCCGAACCTGTGACCAACAAGAGCAGAGACACACAAAGTGCTGGAGTTACTCAATGGGTTAGGCAGCACCTCTGGAGAAAAAGGATGGGTGACGTTTCGGGTCGGAACCCTTCTTCAGATTGAAAGTAGTGGGGAGGGGAACAGAGCTAGGAAAAGACAAAGCAGGTTCAGTAACAGATGATCAAATGAGGGTGGAGCCCAAAATGGTCAATTGTTGGCGAGGAGAGTGGTGATGCAAAGCGATGCTGAGATGCGAAGAGTGGAACTGGCAGGACAACTAAGGTTGGGGAGGGAGGGAGGAAGGGAGGGAGGAAGGGAATGCAGGGGTTACTTGAAATGAGAGAAATCAACGTTCATGCAGCTGGGTTGTAAGATGCCCAAGCAGAGCAGAGAGAGCACGAGGTAGCAGGCCAAGCATGTGGAGTACCTCGACCATTGTTGATTGTTAACCACCACCTCCACTCCCACCTCCACCCATGGGTGCCCAGTGAGGGGTTTGGACAGGTAGGCTGTTGGCTTCAACAAAGAGATCCCAAATAGCTGTGGCGATGTCAGGGATGGATCAGGGGTGAATAATCCACATGTAGATTGGTCAAACTAAACCAGCTGCCAGTACGGTGGTGGAGGGTTATCTAAAGTGCCTACATGATGGTCTTATTAGATCAATACATGCAGCACAGTGGTAGACTTGCTGCCTGACAATGCCAGATTCTGTCTATTCGTAGTTTGTGCGTTCTCCCTGTGATCACGTGGCTTTACTCCGGGTGTTCCGGTTTCATCCCACACTCCAAAGATGTACAGGTTTGCAGGTTAATTGGCTTCGGTAAAAATTGTAAGCTCCGATAAAAATTATAAATTGTCCCTAGTGTGTCGTGTGTGAGAGTGTAATGGGGATCGCTGGTCGGCGTGGACTCAGAGGGCTGAAGGGCTGAACTGCTTCTGCGTTGTATCTCAAAGCTAAACTGAGCATAATGGATACTCAGATAGGCTGCTTTGGAACCTGGGATCACAAGATGAGGATACAGAGGATCAGAAGAAATTCCTTCATTCAGAGGGTGGTGAACAAGGGGGTTCTCCACAGAAGGCAGTGGAAGACAAGTCATTGAATATGTTCACAGACAATATTGATATATATCTCCATTATCGAAGGACGGGGGGGGGAGATGGGAACAGGGAGTGAAGTGGATGATCAGTCATGATGGTGCTTAACGGTAGGTTAGACGAAGGGCTGAATGGCCTTTTCCTACTCTCTTTGTCTCAATGAAACAAGAGGCTGTAGAGTCCCTTGAGCCTGTCCTCAATGGGAAAGGATCTGGCTAGGTTACCAGCCTTGGTACAATACATTGCCACTTTTGCCTCTGGGATGTGTAGGGAGGAGGTCCCGCGGCGACTGGGATCTCAACGCTTCCCTCAGAGGTGCCCACATCCCAACCTCACCCAGGCACACAGGGGCTGAGAGACTATCCCTCTGGCCTGGGACAGTGAGATGTTTGCACACTGATGACCCAGGATATGCCTGCATATTATTTTTAGTTTAGTTTAGAAATACAGCGTGGAAACAGGCCCTTCAGTCCACCGCACCGACCAGTGATCCCTGCACATTAACACTACCCTACACACATTGGAGGCAATTTTATATTTACATTCATACCAAGCCAATTGACTTACAAATCCGTACATCTTTGGAGTGTGAGAGGAAACCGAAGATTTCGGAAAAAAACCCCACGCAGGCAAGAGGAGAACATACGCACTCTGTACAGTCAAGCACCCGTAGTCAGGATCGAACCCGGGTCTCTGGTGCTGTAAGGCCATAGCTCTCCCGCTGCGCACCAGCCTATGCCTGGGCTGTGCTCATCCCATGACTGGTTCTGCTCCCACTCTCAGTATGGACTTTAATCAGTATCAGGAACATGGGGAGGATGTGTAGGAAGGAATTGCCGATGCTGGTTTACACTGAAGATAGACACAAACGTAACTCAGTGGGTCAGGCAGCATGTCTGGAGAAAAGGAATAGGTGATGTTTTGGATCAAGACCCTTCTGCAGAACCTTCCTCTTTACCCTTACTGCCAGAGGTAAGTCTAAAGAAGGGTCTGGACCCGAAACGTCACCAATTGCTTTTCTCCAAGAGATGTTGCCTGACCTGCTGAGTTACTGCAGCTATTTCCAGATACACGGGACGTCGCGAGAACCCAGCACCCAATGGATACCTGGAACGAGGCAGGAAGAGAAGCAGATTCACTCACCTAGAGCTCCCATAAAACCTTTCGCACCAGGGGGTCCCGAATCTCCAGGTTGGCCCTTACCCCCAGGGAATCCCATCATTCCCTGCTCCCCTTTATGACCTGTCAACGGACAGAGAAGTGATCAGTTACAACAGTTTCAAAACAATATCATTACACAGCACAGTGGTCGCACATACAGGATGAATAGACCTTTCTATTGGACACTGATCCCCCACTCCAGATGGAGACATGATTGGGTCACAGCACCGGATGGGATATGGATCGGACGTAGAGAAAACTTTCAAAGTCCACTTCCCTCCAAACTACCAGAAGGCCAATTTTTACTTGAAAGTGGCATTTGGACAAGCCAGGAATATTGCAAATCACTCATTGCCCCTGTGAAGTTGGTGAGTCATTGTAGTCCTTGTGATGAAAGTGCTCCCACGGTGCTGTTGGGGAGCGAGACCCAGGGTTTAGGCCAAGTGACGGTGAAGATCCAGGGAAATATTTCTAGGTCAGGACGTTGTGTGAGTGTGGGGGGGGGGGGGGGGGGGGGGGGGAGGGGATCTGCAGGTCGTGGTGTGGGAAGGAACTGCAGATGCTGGTTTACACCGAAGATAGACCATTCGATGTAACAATTGATGTACCATTTTCCCAGCATCCAAGGTTGGAGGTGGAGCAGACAAGAGGGGGAAAATAATGATCGACACAAAGTTCTGGAGTAAATCAATGGGACAGGCAGCATCTCTGGAGAAAAGGAGTAGGTGACGTTTTGGGTTGAGACCCTTCTTCAGCCCCTGGTTGACCCTACAGTCTATCTGCAGGTGGTGGTGTTCTCCTGCCTTGGCCCTTCTTTTAAAAAAAAAATTTTTTTTAATCAAAAATATTTATTCAAATATTAAAATAATATATACAATACAATAAAACCAAAACAGAACCCACCACCAGAATATTATACAAACAAATATACCTATTGAAACTATTATACCATTATATTACAATCCCCATCCAGGATACATCCAATCCCCCGCGGTGCCCAGCGGTCCTGGAAAGCCTTGGCCCTTCTTGGCAGGTTTGTTGGAGTTGCCCGGGTAAGTAAGGGCAGCTTGTAGATAGTACGCACTGCAGTCACAGAGCACCAGAGGGAGATTACAGTCTAATGTAAGGCATCCAATGGGCCACCACGAGGTACAATACTGCCAGAGGTACAACCCTACTGTCCAGCCCACCAGGGATCCTTGCCCATACAAGGATGGGACCCCTGCTCCTTATACCAACATGGTATCCCGAGCTCGTACATCCACCGAGAACCCCTGCTCCATATGGCATCCATACACCCTCTGGGCTCTGTACACCCATTCCATACACCAACTGGGTGGCCTTGCCCCATATATACCCATTGGGGACTGCACCCTTAGACCCACTGGGCACTCTACACCCATCCCATACACATTCTGGCTGTCTCATACCCCATACACCCACTGAACACTACTCCCATCCTCTAATACAACTGGGTGCCCTTGCCTCATGTGTACCCATTGGCTCCACACCCTGTACACACATCCCATACACCTTGTCAAGGGTGTGGACTGTAGGTATGGGTGTCCCTGTCTCATATACCCATTGTGTACCCTACTCTGCACACCCACTGGGCAATGTACACCCACCCCATTCACCCACTTATGGGTTCCCTTGCCTCATATACACATTGTGTACCTTACCCCATACACCAACTAGGCAGCATTTACCCATTGGGTACCCCTACCCTGTACATTGATCGGTTACCCATTCCCAATACATCCCCCATCCTACACCCATCCTATAAGGCCATCACGTTTGCCCAGCCTATACCCCTCCACCGTTCTCCTGCTGGATACCCCTGACCTGTATGCCTACAGGTATCCCCACTCTGTGCATCAGAGGGTACTCCTGTTCCATACCCCCACTAGATATCCCTGCCCCTTGCACCCACTGAAAGCTCCCTGCTCCTTAAATTATTCCTCATCCCACACAGTGTTCTGGAGAATTAAGAGGATTAAAACTGGGCAAACTGCCCTGAAGCGGATCCCAGGATGAGGTGCCGATATTTGGGATCACGGTGGAGAGACTTCCAACTGAGCAAATTGTGGAAACCCCTCCTGGCCTTTGCGTCTCAGTCACCAAGAGAATCTGTCACCAGTCTTCCGAATACCGCAGCATCTCAATAGATCAAATGGCCGATTTCTGATCCCATCCTGTCTTCTTGAAACGGCACCTCTGTGGGAAAGGCTGCGGACTTGCCTTTGTTGCCGGGAATGCCATCGATCCCAGGAAGGCCAAGCGGCCCCCCTTCTCCTGCGGGTCCATGTGGCCCAGGTTGTCCTGCTCTTCCTTGATCTCCTTCGTCACCTCTGATCCCTGGGAAGGCAGCTCTGCCGAAGGGGCCTGGCAGGCCAGGGTAACCTGTGAAAAGGCAAGACATGTTTAGCCATCTCTAAACCCATCCACGTCACCCCAAGCCTCCCTCCGTACCAGGTGGTCAAGTCCTTCTGCCAAACTCTGGAGACGTCGGATGGCGATCCCAACACTGGAAACCATGTCTAGCAGCAGACAGATCCTGTTGATTCCCAATGCAGAGCACACATGGTCAAAGCTCTATGACCAATCGCGGTCACGTCAAGTTTAGTTTAGCTTAGTTTAGTGACACTGCGCAGAAACATGTCCTTTGACCCCCGAGTCTGTGCCAACCAACGATCACCCCATACACTATGGTACAAACTCCGTACAGACAGCACCCGTAGTCAGGATCGAACCTGAGTCTCTGGTGCTGTAAGGAAGCAACTCTACCGCTGCACCACCGTGTTGCCCCTGACTCTTCATCACCAGGTCACCTCATGAGACCCTTTCCCAAACACAGTAATTTAGTGAGAACCCTGCCCGGTCACAGTCACTCAGAATCCAGGCCAATCGAGATTGCTCAGTGTCTGTAGAAACTAAAAACTCCTGATGCTGGTTCACAAAAAAAGACACAAAATGGTAGACTAACACAGCGGATCAGGCAGCAACTCTGCAGAACATAGATAGGTGATGTTTCAGGTCGGGACCCAGTCTGAAGAAAGGTACCGACCCGAAACATCTCCTATCCATGTTCTCCAGAGATGCTACCTGACCCGCTGAGTTGCTACACCACTTTGTGTCTTTTTCACAGTTTGGACATTTAATCAAGACACCCGACTACATATAGTCAGTCACTTGGACCTCTGTCGATGACAAATAAAGATAGAAAATGCTGGAAACACTCACTAGGTCAGGGAGCATCCGTGGAGAAAGTAACAGAGTGACCTCTGTGACCTTTGATGAGACATTTCCCTGACCATTTCTGGTCATCCAGAGAGAGTCCAGGCCAACTGTGGTCAATAATACAATTAGATCGGGAGAAGTCCTTTACCTTGGGCTCCGTCAAATCCCCGTGGTCCAGGGTCACCTGGTTTTCCTTGCTCGTCTGAAGAGAATAAGGGTCCGGGTGGTCCTGGGGGTCCACGTGAGCCAACGTCACCATGGTAACCTAGTGCAAGCCATAGAGAAGAGAATGAGGAACGGCAGTGCATTTATCAATCACACATCAGTCTCATGCAGTGTTGAACAGGAGAGGTCACGGTGAGGGGTGGTGCCGAACGGAGGCGTAGTGAGATGCATTACCGATGTTCCCCCTGGGTCCAGGCTGTCCCAGTTGTCCAGGTTCTCCCGGCTGGGCGTTGGGTGCTCCTTGCTCTCCTTTCTCACCCCCTTGCCCAGGGTGGCCTTCGGCTCCTTTCCCTCGCACACCTGTCGGCAAAACAGCACGGTCACCCCCTTCCATCGTGGATAACACTGCCATCCCTTACCTGCCTGTTCAGAGACAGAGGTCTCACGTTTAACTGCAACCCCCGTACCGTCCTAAGGGAGTGCAGAACTGCTGGAGGAGCTACATTTGGCTAAGAGACTCAACCAAGGGCAAACTTTTTAAGAAACATTTAGACGGGTACACGGATAGGACTGGTTTAGAGGGAAATGGGCTGATTGCAGGCAGGTGGGATTATTATAGATGGGACATATTGGCAAGTTGGGCCAGAGGGCCTGCTTCCACCCTGTATGACTCTATGTTGGGAGTTGGGCTGATGGGAAATTCTTTGACAGATCCAGCATATCTGAACAGCCTCCTGTGCTGAATCATCCATTTTTTGTACCCCAGCCCTGGTATCGGGGAGCACACCAATAGTGGGGACTTCTTGAAGTGTGTGCCGAATAACACCAGAGCCGGCATAGCTATATCCCCACTGTAGAGAAAATATGTAACAAATAATTGTGGCATGGTTTCCTTCATCGGTCAGGGCACTGAATACAAGGGTTGGGACTTCACTCTACAAGGCATTGGTGAGGTCATCTTAAAATATTGTGCACAGTTGTGGTCACCTAGCTATATGATGGATATCATTAAATTGAAAAGTGTGCAGAAACGTTTCACAATGAACTTCACACCAGGACTGGAGCGACTAGGCTTGTATACACTGGAATTTAAAAGGATGAGAGGAGATCTTATCGAAACGTATAAGATTTTTAAGGGGTTGGACACGTTAGCGGCAGGAAACATGTTCCCAATGTTGGGGGAGTCCAGAACAAGGGGCCACAGTTTAAGAATAAGGGGTAGGCCATTTAGAACGGAGATGAGGAAAAACTTTTTCAGTCAGAGAGTTGTGAATCTGTGGAATTCTCTGCCTCAGAAGGCAGTGGAGGCCAATTCTCTGAATGCATTCAAGAGAGAGCTAGATAGAGCTCTTAACGATAGCGGAGTTAGGGGGTATGGGGAGAAGGCAGGAACGGGGTACTGATTGAGAATGATCAGCCATGATCACATTGAATGGCGGTGCTGGCTCGAAGGCCCGAATGGCCTCCTCCTGCACTTATTGTCTATTGACTGGAGGGCTTGAGTTATGAGAGGCTGGATAAGCTGTAGGTTTTTGGGGGATGACCTTATAGAAGTAAACAAAATCATGAGGGGCATGGATAAGGTCTTTAACCCAGGGTTAGGAGAGTCTGAAACTAGAATGCATAGGATGAGAGGGGAAAGATTTAAACAGAACCTCGAGACAGGATTTTCACACAAAGGATGGTAGGTTTATGGAATGATCTGTGAGAGGAAACAGTAGAACAGTACAATTATAACATTCAATAGATACTTGGTCAAGTACATGTAGAGGAAAAATGTAAAGGCATATGGGTCAAATGCAGGAAAATGGGACTAGGAAACTAGGACAAGTGGAGGTGAAGTGCCTCTCACCGTGCTGTTTAACTCTATAACTCTGAAAGATTCACAGTACCTGGCGATCCCCCGAGACCGTTGGATCCTTTTAACCCATTCAATCCTGGCAAACCATCAGTGCCCCGTAATCCTGTTGGGAAATTCGAAACAAACACCGATTAATATTTCACTGCAGAAACCCAAAGGTCACTGGAGGATTACAAGTCATTAAACCTGGTGAAGTTTATGGCTCAATGTCCTGATCAGTGAGGGAGCGTAGCTTGATCTGGAGCTCTGTCCTGGACGCACTGTGGTTTCAGAGAGGAAGGTGGAATCTTTGGAAATGCAGGGTTTTTCCCCATTGGCTGGGTGGGAGATTGGATGTAAAATGGACATTCTTGGAGAGCTGCCATCCAGGATTTACTCTGGACGGTTTTATCATCCCAAGTTTGAGTCTGGAGCCTCGGGTCTGGGTCTGGGGCTTTATCAGTAATTCCACAATGGGTCAGCGGAGATGCACCAACTTGATGCAGTCTTTACACATTCAAGGCTCCAGTGCTCCGACTTACAAACCACCAACGTGCAGAATGCGAATGCAGTCTTCACCAAGTACAAGTGTGCAGACACCGCAGCCCAAAGCCGCAGCACGGTGGCGCATCAGTAGAGTTACTTCCTTACAACGCCAGAGAACTGGGTTCGATCCTGGCTAAGGGAGGTTCTGTCTGTACGGAGTTTGTATGTTCTCCCCGAGACCTCTGTGGGGTTTTTTTCTGGGACCTCCATTTTCCTCCCAAACTCCAAAGACGTACAGGTTTGTAGGTTAATTGGCTTGGTAAAGTTGTAAATTGTCCCTAGGATAGTGTTAGCATGCGGGGATCGCTGGTTGGCGTGGACTCGGTGGGTCGAAGTTCTTGTTTCTGCACTGTCTCTCTAAAGTAAGCCTGTCATTACAGCCTGTCCGGCAGTATCTCTGGAGAGAAGGAATGGGGGATGCTGCTTGACCCGCTGAGTTACTCCAGCTTTTTGTGTCTACCTTCGATTTAAACCAGCATTTGCAGTTTTTCTCCTGCACATTACAGCCTGTCCTGCAGATTCAGAGCATTGGGGAGCTTCCACTGCCTGCCCACCTGGTCCTTGGTGTGACCCGGCTGAGTCTCTCAAACCAAGGGGATCGTTGCATCCACACAATGGGTTTGACAGGTAGGTTGTGGCCCCATCACTGCCTCTCCCAAAGTCTTCACCATTCACAAACATTAAGAAACACCCAGGAACAACAGAAATGCAACATTAAAAATATTAAAATCATTTACACATCAGACCTAGTGTAAACTGAAAATACTCAAAAACTATTAAAACAATGAAATACATTTCAACTTATTGAGCAAAACCAGGTGGCCTCTGTTCCCAGGCAGTAGAAGGTATGTGGCTGTGGGGGACGGGACGGGGCGGGGAGAGGGGCTGATTGGGGAGGGGACAGCTCGGAGAGGATTGAGGGAGCAGCATTGTTGGAGATTACAGTGCTCCAGGTGGATGATAGGGGCTGATTGGGCAATGATGTAGTAGAGTGGTGGGGAGGTGAATTAAAACGACGTCAGCATCTGCAGTTATTTTCTTACACTACCTGTTGCTCCATTGCGATTTCTCCTCAAGGTATGGTCACTCCTATGACCTGTTTTTTACCCTGACTCTCTCCCCCTGGTCTGGGGACCTGACCAGCACAATGAGGCATCTTTTGGTGCCCATTTTCTGCTGCTCTATACTGAGTGACTGCACATCAGTCTGCGATGAAACTGGCCCGTGTTCCGTTGCTGACTGGTGCAGAGTTGTAATGAGTGGCTGAGAGCAGCTTAACACAATTTCAGGACTGTACAGAATCTCCTGTAATGACTAGGAACCTGTGACACCAACACATCCCATGTAAAGATTAACAAGCTTGAACCACCTGTGTTGGATTGATCAGTGACTGGTTAGCTGCTATCTACCATTGGTGATTTAAGTATTACTGCTGTGTGGATGTTTCATTCTCCATGGCTTAGGATCAATGGATTCATACCCCCAATATCTTACAATGTCAGAGACCCGGGTTTGATCCTGACTAAGGGTGCTGTCCTTACAGAGTTTGTACGTTCTCCCTGTGACTGCGTGGGTTTTCTCCGGATGCACCGGTTTCCTCCTACACTCCAAAGGCATATAGGTTTGTAGGTTAATTGGCTTCTGTAAATTGTAAATTGTCCCTAGTGTGTAGGATAGTGCTGGTGTACGGGGTGATCGCTGATCGGGGCGGACCCGGTGGTCTGAAGGGCCTGTTTCCACGCTGTATCGCTGAAGTCGAAGGGATGCTAAGTTTAACCCAGGACACCATTTCCCTTTTATAAGGCCATGCTGGTCCCATCAGTCTTCTTTACTGTCACATCTTTGGTTATGAATGCCAACATGTTCCCAACACAATATCAGGCAAACTAGTTCCCCATTACCCTTCTCTGTACTCTCTCCCTAATCTTTTAAAGTGATACATTAGTGCCCTCGAACTGATTGAGTCTAAAGAATGGTAGAAAATGACCACCAACGCATCCATTATTTCCCAGGCTATACCGTTAATTCTTTGGGGCACATACTATCGACAGACATACTATTTATCAGCCTTCAACCCTGTCAGTTACACAACAGCATTTCCCTACGATCACTGATTTCATTCAGTTCCTCTCTCTCACTTGACTCTAGATCATGTGGGTTCTGTACTTGAGGATGAGGTCACACTGTGGGTAAAGAGTGAACAGGAAGTCCATCCCAGAGATGTGTGGTTTGGTTGATTGGCCACTATCAAATGAGCTTTCTGTGTATATGTGTAGCATGAGAATTAGGGAGGTGGGGGTGAGTGAGTAGATAATGGGCATGTGAGAGAGATTACATTACATTGCAGGCTTGCTCTGAGAACTGGCAGTGTTTGGAAAGGCTGAATGGTCTTGTTCTGTTGTTGAAGGGGAATATGGCCATAGAGAAGGCAATGGTCAAGGGGGGTTAACTGCAATCAATGGCTTCACGCACCAATTTAATCTCCTGCTGGGTTAAGCTGATTTGAGATTGGGATTTGGCCTGGTTTTGGACCTGTGCTCCTGGTTACACATTCCCTGTCCTGCTGTCCACAAAACAGGCTGGCTCTTCAGAAAGAGGCTTCAAGCCAAGGGCAACATTTCACACGATTAACCTGGGCTTTCTGTTACTGATCTCTGGGTAACTATGCCAATGCCCCCATCCCCACCAACACCTAGGGGGAACTCAATCTAAGAATGCCCCCAGACGTTACCATCCTGTGATTAACTTTGCAACCAGCTGATTATCTTTGCCGGTTTTCCGTGGCCTCCCACCGGATGAGATTCTGCCTAACCCGCTGAGATACTTCAGCTTTTTGTCTGTATCTTCATTTTAAACCAGCATCTGCAGTTCTTTCCTACGCGCTTTGTCGGCTCCACTGTGAAATCTCCTCAAGGTATGCCTACTTTGAAGAAGCGCTCCTCTCTCCAACAAGATTGCAGCAATACCCTCTCTCGCCGCTCCCTCCCTGTGATTCCTGCGTGCTCTCCGGCTCTATCACCTACCCCACAGCCAACAATGGACTGTGGTAGGCTCTACCTTTCCTCGATCATTGTTGCTTTGTGCATATCTTTCATTTGTTTGTTCCACGTACTATCTACATCTCTCGTTTCCTGTTCCCCTGACTCGCGGTCTGAAGAAAGATCTTGACCCGAAACGTCACCTATTCCTTTTCTCCAGAGATGCTGCGTTACTCCAGCTTTTTGTGTCTATCCTCGGATCAGCATGTCAGTCCCGCCAGTCACTTGTACCTTTTGCCCCTCTGTATCCTGGGAATCCCGGAAATCCCACAGAACCGGCAGGACCTTGTGGACCCTTCGTCCCTCTGTCACCCGGAGATGCTGAGGATCCAGGAGAGCCTGCGGAGCAGAGAATGTAAGTCAGCGGCAGCACAGAGGAATGACCCTGGGTTGGGACAGACACAGAGCAAGGCAGTGCATGAGTAACCAGTGGAGTGCAGCTCTGAGCTAATGTCCCCATCATCCACGTCACAGTCTGCATCAACACATCATGCAAAGCCTTCACCAGCCTGCCAGCCAGCACAGAGTCAGCGAGAACCTACTGCCTCATGGCTCCAGAGACCCAGGTTCACTCCTGATGTCAGGTCATGTGGAGTTTGCACACTCTTGTTGTATCCATGGCTTCTCCCGTTTCTTCCCACATCCCAAAGCTGGTAGGTTAATCGGCTGTGGTAACTGGTCACTGGTGTGTAGGTGGGAAGAATTCAAGGAGAGTTGACGAGCATTCGTGAGAGAGAAGTTGGAAGTTCACAGGGAAATATGGAAAAGATCAATGGGATGATCAGATTGCTCTCTGAGGAGCCAGCACAAACCCAGTTTTCTGATCAGCAAGTTTGCAGATGATACAAAAGTGGGTGGTTTTGCAGATAGTGAAGATGCTTGTGAAAAATTGCAGCAGGATCTTGATTGAATGGCCAAGTGGGCTGAGGAATGGCTGACGGAATTTAATACAGAGAAATGTGAGGTGTTGCATTTTGGGTAGTTTAACATAGGCAGAGCCTACACAGTGAATGGTAGGGCTCTGGGTAGTGTTGTAGAGCAGAGGGATCTAGGAGCTCAGGTGCATGGCTCCTTGAAGGTGGAGTCACAGGTAGACAGCGTGGTCAAAAAGGCTTTTGACACATTGGCCTTGATCAGTCAGAGTATTGAGTGTAGAAGTTCGGAGGTCATGCTGCAGTTGTGTACGACGTTGGTAAGGCCGCATTTCGGGTATTGTCTTCAGTTCTGGGCACCATGTTATAGGAAAGATGTTGTCAAGCTGGAAAGGGTATAGAAAAGATTTACGAGGATGTTGCCAGGGAGAGGTTGAGTAGGCTGGGTCTCTAATCCTTGGAGCGCAGGAGGATCAGGGGTGATTTTATAGCGGTGTATAAAATCATAAGAGGAATAGATCGGGTAGATGCACAGAGTCTCTTGCCCAGAGTAGGTGAATCAAGGACCAGAAGACATGTTTAAGGTGAAGGGGAAAAGATTTAATAGGAATCTGAGGGATAACTTTTTCACACAAACGGGTGGTTGGTGTATGGAACAAGCTGCCAGACGGGGTAGTTGAGGCTGGGACTATCCCAACGTTTAAGAAACAGTTAGACAGGCACATGGATAGGGCAGGTTGATCGGTGTGGGAAAGTTGGGCCGAAGGGCCTGTTTCCACGCTGTATCACTCTATGGCTCAATAAATAGCCTCCTCTGTGTTGCAATAATTAATCCATCCCCCACAGTGAGTGACCCAGTAGAGATTAACCTTCCCCCCTTCACACTGGGTGATCCAGTGGTCTATTACCCCTCCTCAACCCACTGACCCACGAGAGTAAATAACCCCCCCGCCCCCAACACTGGGTGATCCAGCGGTCTATCACTCCTTCCCAACCCACTGAGCCACTGGAGCGAATACCTCCCCCCCCACATACACTGGGTGACTGAGTGGAGTGTGTAATTCCTGCACTAGGTGATCCAGTGCTGTGTGTAAGGCCTGCACTAGGTAACTCAATGGAGTGTGTAATCCCCACACTGTGTGGCCCAGTGGTGTCAGCAACCTCACCGGGTGATCCAGAGGTCTATTCCCCCTGCCTCAGCTCTGCCCCAGGGTCACCTACCCGGTTGGGCTGGATATCCAGGATTCCCGCGACTCCCTTTCATCCCCTCGATGCCAAGATCTCCGGGCTGTCCGGGTATTCCGGGCAGGCCTGTCACACCGGGCATGCCTGTAACGGAACACAGTGTCATTACACCGCCTGTGACATGTGTGTCCGGTCCGGGTAACTCCTCAGGTCATGGGCTACTCACCTTTGATCCCTGCTGGCCCCATTTCACCCTTGTATCCAGGCGCTCCCGGCATGTTCATCGTATCGCCCACTTCACCTGGAGAATGTCACAACAGCTGTTACTGAAGCACAAGCACAAGGTCATAAGTGAAGGGAGTAGAATTTGGCCATTCGGCCCATCAAGTCTACTCCGCCATTCAATCATGGCCGATCTACCTCTCCCTCCTAACCCCATTCTCCTGCCTTCTCCCCATAACCTCTGACACCTGTACTAATCAAGAAACACCCACCATCATCCTCAGCTTCCAGCTGTCCCGTCCTCAGCAGATTTGGGAGGGGTTGGGGTGGGAGAGTGTCGCTTGTCACATGCGAAAAAAAAAGTATTCATCATTCATTCATTCATTCATTCATTCATTCAGGCTGAGGTGGTCACCAGATGCACACCCCCTCTCTGCCCCAGGGACCAGGTCCCGAGACTCCCTATAGAGCGGGACCAACCTCACGTCTCTCACCTTTCTTTCCAGTGGTTCCACGGTCTCCCAACGATCCTGGCAAGCCTGGGACACCCACAAGACCCTGCAAAACAACAGGTGGGGTCAGAAAGTCTCTCATGTCCCCAGCATTAGTGCCAGAGGAGTTAGCACCGAGAAAGTCCTGCAGTTCAGTCAGTGGCTGGATAAGGCAGGTAGAGCAGAAAACCTGTGCAGATGAAGATCCCACAAGGTCACGACTCGTAACGTCACCCATTCCTTCTCTCTAGAGATGCTGCCTGTCCTGCAGAGGTACTGCAGCATTTTGTGTCTATCTCCCGCAAACATTACTTTAGTTTAGTTTAGTTTAGTTTATAGTACAGCGTGGAAACAAGCCCTTTGGCCCACTGAGTCCGCACCAACCAGTGATCACCCCATACACGAACGCTATCCCACATCCTCGGGACAATTTACCTACAATGAAGACAATTAACCTACAAATCTCTATGTCTTTGGAGTGTGGAGGAAACTGGAGCACCCAGAGAATACCCACGCAGGTCACAGGGAGAATGTACAAACTCCACCTCTAGAGAGCACCTGTATTCAGGATCGAACCCGGGTCTTTGGCGTTGTCAGGCAGCGAGCCACCCTGTGAGGAACACTGTGAGAATCCCTGGGGATTCTGTCCAACAGAAAACAATCCAAGTTGTAGCTAAACCTATTTGTAGCTAATACTCTCCAATGCAGACTCTACCCTGGTGAATCTCTTCTGCACACTCCCCAAAGCTTCCACGTCCTTCTTGTGACGTTTCGGGTTGAGCCCATTCCTTCTCTCCAGAGATGCTGTCCCACTGCGTTACCCCAGCATTTTGTGTCTATCCTCGGCGTAAACAAGCATCTGCAGTTCCTTCCTACACCACAGAAATGATTCTCGGCACACCCACCTTATCACCAACCATCCCAGGAAAGCCTCTGATGCCCAGAGGCCCCAGAGCTCCAGGCATTCCTTTGCTTCCGAGTTCACCCGGGAACCCCGGAAATCCTTTCATGCCTTTCTCCACTCCGGGAATTCCGGGAAAACCAGGTCGTCCCCGCTGGCCCGGATAACCAGGCATTCCTTTGCTCCCTAATGGAAAGGAACAGAAGGAAATGTATTGTTTAACAACAACAACAAATAGCTACATTTATATAACCACCTTCACTTGGAAGAGTCTCACGGGGTGATTAACAGGAGCAAATAAGGGAGCAGAGGCCTTACAGCGCCAGAGACCAAGGTTCCATCCTGACTACGCATGCTGACTGTATGGATGGAGTTTGTACATTCTTCCCGTGACCATGTGAGTTTTCCCCGACTGTTATGCATCCTCCCACATTCCAAAGATGTACAGGTTTGCAGGTTAATTGGCTTCAATTGTAAATGTTTCCCTTGTGTGTGGGATGGTGCTAGTGTACAGGGATCTCTGGTCATCGTGGACCCGGTGGGCCGAAGGGCTATTTCCACACTGTATCTCTAAACTAAACTAAACTAAGATATTTTAGCCTGCCTGGGTTAGGAGTATTGGCTACCAGGAGAAATGGGACAACTTTGCATAGTTTTACAAGGATGTTGCCAGGACTAGAGGGTCTGAGCTATAGGGAGAAGTTGAGTAGGCTGGGACTCTATTCCTTGGCGTGTAGGAGGATGAGGGGTTATTTTATAGTGTATAAGATCATGAGAGGAATAGATTGGGTAGATGCACAGAATCTCTTGCCCAGAGTAGGTGAATCGAGAACCAGAGGACATATGTTTAAGGTGAAGGGGAAAAGATTTAATAGGAATCTGAGAGGTAACGTTTTGACACAAAGGGTGGTGGGTGTATGGAACAAGCTGCCAGAGGAGGTTGTCGAGGCTGGGTCTATCCCAACTTTTAAGAAACAATTCGACAGGTGCATGGATAGGACAGATTTGGAGGGATATGGACCAAATACGGGCAGGTGTGACTAATGTAGCTGGGACATGTTGACGTGTGGGCAAGTTGGGCCAAGGGTCCTGTTTCCACACAGTGTCACTCTGACTCTATGAATCTAATGCCCGAGATTGAAGGGATATCTGATAAAAGTTTATAAAAGTATGAGAGGAATAGATAGGATAGACAGAACCTTTATCCCCAAGGTGAAAATATCAAAGACTTAAGGGCACAGCTTTGAGGTGAGAGGCAAAGTTTAAAAGGAGATGTCCTGGCCGATATATTTTTTACATAGAGGGTGAAGGGTGCCTGGAACGTACTGTAAGGGGCGGTGGTGGAGAGTGGCGTTTCAGAGGCTTTTAGCTAGGCATGTGGAAATACAGGGAATTGAGGGATATAGATAATCTGTAGACAGGTGAGACTAGTTGGCATTATGTTCAGCATAAACATTGTGGGCCGAAGGGCCTGTCCATGTGCTGTACCATAAGGGCCTGTTCCATATTCCATATTCCAAACTTTTAAAGTGTAATTAAAGTGGACCGTTCAGCACTGCCCCCCCTCAACCCACATTACTGCCCTCCAACAGTGCGCCACTCCCTCAGTACTGCCCCTCTCATAGTGTAGAGACTGTGTAGAGCTCCCCTGGGTGCTGTTGATCAGAGTTTTCCTATCATTTTACTTTTCATTTTGGATATTATTTTAATATCTTCTAAGTGTTATAATTACAAAGGTAGAGGTAAAGTGGGTGCTATTAAATGTTTAAACACTTCAGGTCCTGCATAGAAAAATGAGATAGGAAATGCTATTTTAAGATCAAAATACCAAATCTATACGATGGGATTCTTTTAGATGTGAAAAATCATCAAACCTTATTTCATTAACTTTTAAATGTTTGCAAAATGTTTTGTGATACTTAAGTGGAACAGAACCCCTTATATTTGCTACTTTATGCAAGTTAATTCACTTTATTAATTTTAACAATTATTTGTACATTGTTAATTAATAGTTTGAAAATAAAATGGATCTAAACAGAGAAAAAAAAAATTCCAGGGGGAATCTCTGGGACTGCTGGGCATCATGGGGAATTGAACACATCCTCCACCAGGATTGTGATATAGTTATTTAATACTTAATATTTAGAATATTTGGTCATTTTTGTTTTTGGTGGTGGGTGTGTTGGTATTTGCTTTGTAAATATTATTGTTTGTAAATAATTGAATACATTTATTTTGATTGAAAAAAAGGTGCATTGCTCCCTCAGTATTGCCCTTGCTAGAGTGGTGTTCCCTCAGTATTGACACTCCTCAGTGCGGTGTTCCCTCAGTATTGACACTCCTCAGTGCGGTGTTCCCTCAGTATTGCCCCCCACCCCCCAGTGCAGTGCTCCTTCAGTATTGATGTACCCAGTATTGCCCCCCACCCCTCCAGTGCAGTGCTCCCTCAGTATTGCCCCTCCCTGTGTGGTACTCCCTCAATATTGACCGTCCGAGTGCGGTGCTCCCTCAGTATTGCCCCCTTCCCCCCCCCCCCACCCCCCCACACCCAGTGCAGTGCTACTTCAGTATTGATGTACCCAGTGTGCTGCTCCTCAGTATTGCCCCCCTCCCCCCACAGTGCAGTGCTCCCTCAGTATTGGCCTCCCCTCCCTCCCCCAGTGTGGTACTCCCTCAGTATTGCCCCCCCCTCCCTCCCCCAGTGTGGTGCTCCCTCAGTATTGCCCCCCCCTCCCTCCCCCAGTGTGGTGCTCCCTCAGTATTGCCACCCCCCCCCCCCCCCTCCAGTGCAGTGCTCCCTCCGTACTGCTTCTCCCCCGTGTGGTGCTCCCTCGGTATCCCCCCCCTCCCTCCCCCAGTGAGGTGCTCCCTCAGTATTACCCCCCTCCCTCCCCAGTGTGGTGCTCCCTCAGTATTCCCCCCCTCCCCCCCCAGTGCAGTGCTCCCTCCGTACTGCTTCTCCCCCGTGTGACAATAGACAATAGACAATAGGTGCAGGAGTAGGCCATTCAGCCCTTCGAGCCAGCACCGCCATTCAATGCGATCATGGCTGATCACTATCAATCAGTACCCCGTTCCTGCCTTCTCCCCATACCCCCTCACTCCGCTATCCTTAAGAGCTCTATCCAGCTCTCTCTTGAAAGCATCCAACGAACTGGCCTCCACTGCCTTCTGAGGCAGAGAATTCCACACCTTCACCACCCTCTGACTGAAAAAGTTCTTCCTCATCTCCGTTCTAAATGGCCTACCCCTTATTCTCAAACTGTGGCCCCTTGTTCTGGACTCCCCCAACATTGGGAACATGTTATCTGCCTCTAATGTGTCCAATCCCCTAATTATCTTATATGTTTCAATAAGATCCCCCCTCATCCTTCTAAATTCCAGTGTATACAAGCCCAATCGCTCCAGCCTTTCAACATACGACAGTCCCGCCATTCCGGGAATTAATCTAGTGAACCTACGCTGCACGCCCTCCATAGCAAGAATATCCTTCCTCAAATTTGGAGACCAAAACTGCACACAGTACTCCAGGTGCGGTCTCACCAGGGCCCGGTACAACTGTAGAAGGACCTCTTTGCTCCTATACTCAACTCCTCTTGTTACGAAGGCCAACATTCCATTGGCTTTCTTCACTGCCCGCTGAACCTGCATGCTTCCTTTCATTGACTGATGCACTAGGACACCCAGATCTCGTTGAACTCCCCCTCCTCCTAACTTGACACCATTCAGATAATAATCTGCCTTTCTATTCTTACTTCCAAAGTGAATAACCTCACACTTATCTACATTAAACTGCATCTGCCATGTATCCGCCCACTCACACAACCTGTCCAGGTCACCCTGCAGCCTTATTGCATCTTCCTCACAATTCACACTACCCCCCAACTTAGTATCATCTGCAAATTTGCTAATGGTACTTTTAATCCCTCCGTCTAAGTCATTAATGTATATCGTAAATAGCTGGGGTCCCAGCACCGAACCTTGCGGTACCCCACTGGTCACTGCCTGCCATTCCGAAAGGGACCCATTTATCCCCACTCTTTGCTTTCTGTCTGTTAACCAATTTTCTATCCATGTCAGTACCCTACCCCCAATACCATGTGCCCTAATTTTGCCCACTAATCTCCTATGTGGGACCTTGTCGAAGGCTTTCTGAAAGTCGAGGTACACCACATCCACTGACTCTCCCTTGTCAATTTTCCTAGTTACATCCTCAAAAAATTCCAGTAGATTTGTCAAGCATGATTTCCCCTTCGTAAATCCATGCTGACTCGGAACGATCCCGTTACTGCTATCCAAATGCTCAGCAATTTCGTCTTTTATAATTGACTCCAGCATTTTCCCCACCACTGATGTCAGACTAACTGGTCTATAATTACCCGTTTTCTCTCTCCCTCCTTTCTTAAAAAGTGGGATAACATTTGCTATCCTCCAATCCACAGGAACTGATCCTGAATCTATAGAACATTGAAAAATGATCTCCAATGCTTCCACTATTTCTAGAGCCACCTCCTTAAGTACTCTGGGATGCAGACCATCAGGCCCTGGGGATTTATCAGCCTTCAGTCCCATCAGTCTACCCAAAACCATTTCCTGCCTAATGTGGATTTCCTTCAGTTCCTCCATCACCCTAGGTTCTCCAGCCCCTAGAACATTTGGGAGATTGTGTGTATCTTCCTCAGTGAAGACAGATCCAAAGTAACGGTTTAACTCGTCTGCCATTTCTTTGTTCCCCATAATAAATTCCCCTGCTTCTGTCTTCAAGGGACCCACATTTGCCTTGACTATTTTTTTCCTCTTCACGTACCTAAAAAAACTTTTGCTATCCTCCTTTATATTATTGGCTAGTTTACCCTCGTACCTCATCTTTTCTCCTCGTATTGCCTTTTTAGTTAACTTTTGTTGCTCTTTAAAAGAGTCCCAATCCTCTGTCTTCCCACTCTTCTTTGCTATGTTATACTTCCTCTCCTTAATTTTTATGCTGTCCCTGACTTCCCTCGTCAGCCACAGGTGTCTCTTACTCCCCTTAGAGTGTGGTGCTCCCTCGGTATCCCCCCCCTCCCTCCCCCAGTGTGGTGCTCCCTCAGTATTGCCCCCCCTCCCTCCCCCAGTGTGGTGCTCCCTCAGTATTGTCCCCCCCTCCAGTGCAGTGCTCCCTCTGTACTGCCTCTCCCCATGTGGTGCTCCCTCAGTATTCCCCCCCCCTCCCTCCCCCAGTGTGGTACTCCCTCAGTATCTCAGTATTGCCCCCCCCTCCCTCACCCTGTGTGGTGCTCCCTCAGTATTCCCCCCCCCTCCCTCACCCTGTGTGGTGCTCCCTCAGTATTGCCTCCCCTCCCCCCACAGTGCAGTGCTCCCTCAGTATTCCCCCCCCCCCCCATCCTCCCCCAGTGTGGTACTCCCTCAGTATTGCCCCATCACAGTGCAGCAATCCATCAGCACAATCAGTCAGCACCACCGTCCCGGTGCAGCGGCCTGTGCTAGGACAGCCCCTCCTGTTTGCTGGTCCAGTCATGGGTTAGACTCTGCCTATGGCCACACGGCAGCTCCCAACACCCCACAGAATATGTCCAGCACTCCCTGCTGCAAGTAGGGGTTGGAGGAAGCTGCCTCCTCACTTGCAGGAAGGAGAGCATCTCGGTCGGAGTGAGTCACGTTTCCAAAGTGCCATACCTCTGGGACCAGTGAAGCCAGAATCGCCGGAGGAACCAGAATCGCCCTTGTTCCCCTTCACTTTTATCATCATGGATGGTTCAATGGGTGGTGCTGGCCCAGGTGGGCCCTTCACTCCACGGTCACCTGTGGGCATTGACACAAACATTGTCACTCTTTGCATCCCTTTGTTCAGAAGCTCAGTACAGCTGGCAACACCCTCTCTTATAGCACACGATGAGCGTTTGACAGCACTGAGCCTCTACTCGCTGGAGTTTAGAAGGTCGAGGGTGGACTTCATTGAAACTTATAGAATAATGAAAGGCATAGATAGAGTGGATGTGGAAAAGATGTTTCCACTGGTGGGACAGACGAGGACCAGAGGTCGGACATAGCCTCAGAATTGAAGGATGCTCTTTTTAAAAAGGAGGTGAGGAGGAACTTCTTTCGTCAGAGGGTAGCTAATTTGTGGAGCTCATTGCCACAAACGGCTGTGGAGGCAAGTTCTTGATTAGAATGGGTGTCAAGGGTTATGAGGAGAAGGCTGGAAAATGGGATTAGGAGGCAGAGATCAGCCATGATTGAATGGCGGAGTAGACTCGATGGGTTGAATAGTCTAATTCTACTCCTATAACGTGAACTTGTGAACTTGCCCATTCCTTATTGCCCTGGAGAAGATGGTTGTGAGGCGCCATCTTGAACCACTGCAGTTCTCCAGCTTGAGTCTCATGAGCAAGCGGGTGAGACGACGGTTCTACGATTCAGACCCAGTGACGACGAAGGACGGGGAATATGTTTCCAATTTGGAGGGGGGGCCTGGTGTTCCCCTGCACCTCCTTTAGTGGTGAAGGCCAGGCGTTAGTGAGTAGCTAACCTGGGGATGCTAATGTTGGTCAGTAGCACCCCGGTGGGGAATTCAGGCAAACTGCTCTCACCAGAGGTTAGCGAACCACAGGGAGAGATTGAGTGGAACAGCAAAGACAGGTTTAAGGGTCAAACCAATGAAACTGCAGTTGCTAGAATCTGAAACAAGAACAGAAAGTGATGGAAGAACTCAGCCAGTCAGGCAGCATCTGTGGAAGGAGAAACCAATTGATGTTTCGGGTGAGGGACCCTTCCTCGGGACTCAGGGGTAGCTGAGGGAGGGAGAGGGGTTTGCATGGGGCAAGAGCACCAGCAGGGAGCAATGGGTCCTGTTTCCATGTGGTTCGACACCAGCTGACACCCAGCCCTGCATCGTGTTGTGGAAGGAGGTCGGTCTCCACCACCCACTGCTCTGCACCAGACCTCAGTCCACAGAAAGTCAGCTCATGACGCTGGGAGGAGTCTCACCGCGCGAGGGGTGTCTCCCACACCTCACGGGAACTGGTGGTCGATAGGTTACTGTTCACCAACTCACCTTTAAACCCTTTATTCCCCGTGGGACCAAGAAAGCCATTTCGTCCGGGAAATCCCCACTCCCCCTTCAGTCCTAGGATTCCAGGTCGACCTTTATATCCTTCAGCGCCCGGGAATCCGCTTATTCCCGGCGAACCTTTCGCACCTGGAGGGACGAACAGACGGAGCTCAGATAAGTGGGGCAACGGCGCGAGCAACGGGCTGTTCGGGGGACGAGTGGGGAGGGACCTGAGAGAGAGGTGGATATCGAGAACAACAGTGGAACCAGGCAGGGGGCCGTCAAGAACGAAGGGGGACCCGTCGGGGGGGAGGGGAGTGGGGGGACTGAGGGAGGGCAGTAAATAGGAACGTTTGGTACGCTTTTGTAACTTAGTCGGCACCAGACACATGACAATACCTTTGTGGACTGCCTTGGCTATGTCTGCTGAGGTAGGGGTCGATAGGCGCCCATAACCAACCTCTCAATGCCCTTCATCACCACGGACGTTAGTGCCAGCAGGGGGTATATCACTGAGGCAAGTCACCTTATTCTTCTTGGGCATTGGTATTACTGATGTCCCTTTAAAGCAAGTGGGAACCCCAGACCTCAGTAATGAGAGGTTGAAAATGTCCGCAAAAACTCCAATCAGTTGGCCCACGCAGTTTTTGACAACGTGGCCAGGTACACCGTCAGATCCAGATGCATTCCAAGTGTTCACCCTCCTGAGAGATTTTCTGATGCTGGCCTCGGTGACTGAGATCACAACACCATTGTGGGCTCTGGGGGCCTGGGAAGGTCTCCCTATCAAAGTGTGCTTAGAACGCATTGAACTCGTCTGCTTGTGATGCCTTGCTGCCACTTGAGCTGCCTCTTGTTTCTCCTTGTAGACAGTGATGACATGCAAGCCCTGCCACAGCGGCCAAATGTCCGAGTCATCCTCCAGTTTTATCTTTTAGACTTTTTGATGGCCTTGTCGCGGTCATACCTAGACAACTCATATGAATCTGCAGCACCAGACTTGACTGCCCATGATCTGGTCCTCAGATGGGGCGGCACGGTGGTGCAGCGGTAGAGTTGCTGCTTTACAGCGAACGCAGCGCCGGAGACTCAGGTTCGATCCTGACTACGGGTGCCGTCTGTATGGAGTTTGTACGTTCTCCCCGTGACCTGCGTGGGTTTTCTCCGAGATCTTCGGTTTCCTCCCACACTCCAAAGACGTACAGGTATGTAGGTTAATTGGCTGGGCAAATGTAAAAAAATTGTCCCTAGTGTGTGTAGGATAGTGTTAATGTGCGGGGATCGCTGGGCGGCGCGGACCCGGTGGGCCGAACGGCCTGTTTCCGTGCTGTATCTCTAACTAAATCTAAATCTAAAATCTAGATCTCCTGGTTTATCCAAGGTTTCTGGTTGGGTAACACTCAGATGGTTTTTGGGGGAGCACACTCCCCCACACAATTCCCAATTCCTTATGAAGTCAGTAACAACAGTAGCGTATTCATTCAGGTCTGTTGCCAAATCTTTGAACATTGCCTAGTCTACCAACTCCAAGTAATCCCAGAGTCATTCTTCTGCCTCCCTTGACCAGCTCTATGCAGTCCTCACCATTGGTGTGTATGTATGTCCTATCTTTATTTGGCCTCCCAAAATACATCACTTGCACTTAACTGTCTTCTGCTATTGTTCTACCTGACTAACCAGCTTACGGTCCAGATACTTTTTCAATGTTGTGAGTCTCTGCAAACTAAGACCTTAATATCAACAACAACATGGTTTTTGTGCCAACAGCAAACTTATTAATTATAAATCCTACAAACAATAGGAGTTCAAACACAAATCTTTACGATATAACAGTGTCACAAGCTCCAATCACAAAAAACCCTCCACCAGCATCCTTTGCCTCCTGTCACTAAACCAACTCTGAACCCAACTAACATTGAATCCACGAGCTCTAACCATTTTGGACAATTCCTCCAGGTAGACCTTATAGGTCCAAGTACCTTTACTGAAGTCCATTACCTTACATTGACTGTACTGTTCTCATCAATATATTTTATTAGTCATATGTTCCCCCTCTCTCATTCATATGCTCCCCCCTCTCTCTCACATATGCTCTCTTTCTCTCTCTTTATCTTGCACACTCACAGCCTGCCCCTTCACGCTCACATGCTCCCCTCTTTCTCACACACGCTCCCTCTCTCCCACTCTCACATGCTCCCCCCTTCTCTCTCACACACACACAAGCCCCCTTTCACACATACCCTCACACCCTCCCCTCTCTCACACATACACATACCTTTCTCTTTCTATCCAAACACACCACCTCTTTCTCAAACACACACTCACAGGCTCCCTTTCTCACACACTTGCCCAATCCCTGTCCATCTCACATGCTCCTCTTTCTCACATACACTGACTCTCTCTCACACACACACACACATTCCTTCTCATACTTCCATGCTCCCCTATCTTTCCTTTCTCTCTCTCAATCTCACACGTGTTCCCTCTCTCACATTGACATACTCCCTCTCTCTCCCTTCTCTTTCTCTCACTTTCTCTCTTTCCCACCCTCCATCACCATGACATTCAATAGGCCTACCTCCTACTATCTCTCACACACACACACACACACACACTCTCTCCCTCTGCTCCATAAAGGGCTAATTCTCATCCTTGCCCTGGCTCTGCTGGAGGCCGGTGTGTGTTTTGAGGCTCAACCTATAATTTCTCCTTACCCTTCAGCCCATCGAGTCCTGGCAGCCCGTCCATCCCAAACGGAGCATCTGGTCCGGGAAAGCCACTGTCTCCAGGAATGCCCAAGTTGCCGGGAATTCCAGGCAATCCCTTCATCCCAGCTGGACCTGGGGGCCCACGGTCACCTCGACCTCCGATGTAACCCCGAGGACCTGAAACCAAAGAGCCGATTAGCTGGGAGCAAGGAGGATGACGGGGGGGGGGGGAGGGGGGGGGGGGAGAGGGAGGGTGACGAGGGAAGAGAGGGAGGGTGAGGAGGGAAAAGAGGGAGGAGATGGAAAAGAAAAGAAGGACATCTGAGATTAAAAGCGGGGAAGAGAGGTGGAGAAGTGTTGGAGGAGGGGTAGGGAGAGGGGGGGTTGAAGAGGGAAGGGAGAGGGGGACTGGGAAGAGGAGATGGGGACGGAGGGAAGGATAGGAGGGGAGAGGAGGAGGGTTTGTACAGAAGAGGGGTGTTAAAGGTAGAAGGGAGGACAGGAAGGTGGGAGGTAAGAGGGGAGTGGGAAGGAAAGAAAGGGGAAGGGGAAAGGTGAAAGAGGAGTGTTGTAGAAGGGGGAGGGGAGGCGTGGTAGAGGGGAAGGGAAAGGGAAGAGGTGGGAGGAGGGAGGAGAAGGGGATGGAATAAGGAGTACGGATGGATGAGCAGCAATGGGGAGGAGGAATGCACTGATGACCGCGGTAAGGAGAGAGATGAGTAGTTGGATACAGCACTGGTGAGGAGCTGGTTAGGGGAACAGAGAATCGTTGCTGGGGAGACCCTTGTTCTGGGCAACTCCATCTTGTGAGATACAGAGAGAAATTGCAACTGACTGCCTCTGCGTCTTTGAGCCCATGGAAGGAGACCTTCTCTTCCCAATATCGGAGCTCATCCCTGACTCCAGCCCAGACCTCAGGGCCTGTCCCTAAAACAAGGCAAACCCAGGGCTGAACTGGGGCTAGTGGGCCTCTGTGCGATGGGATAGGGTTGGGGTTAGTGACAGGGTCAGATGTCAGGGGTCAGGCTCGACAGGGACAGAAAACCAACTCCTCAGGGCAGCACAGTGTCGCAGCAGTAGAGTTGCTGCCTTACAGCGCCAGAGACACAGGTTCAATCCTGACCACGGGTGCTGTCTGTACGGAGTTTGTATGTTCTCCTCGTGACTGCGTGGGTTTTCTCTGGGTGCTCCGGTTTCCTCCCACACTCCAAAGACATGCAGGTTAATTGCCTTTGGTAAAAATTGTAAATCGTCCCTCGTACATAGGATAGTGTTAGTGTGCGGGGATCGATGGTCAGCGCGGATTCGGTGGGCTAAAGGACTTATTTCCGCGCTGTATCTCTAAACTAAACTAAATAATCAAGCTGTCCACAGTGTACAGATAAAGAATAAAGGGCACAGTATTTAGTGCAAGATATACCACTGAGGTCTGACAAAGTCCGATTAAAGATAGTTCAGAGGTCTCCAATGAGGTCGATGGAAGGTCAGGACCGCATTACAGCTGAAGAGAGGATCGTTCATTTGCTGGAGTTTGAGGGCCGAAGGGCCTGTTTCTGTGCTTTATCTCTAAACTACACCTCAGTAAAAGGACAGGGGGCTTCTGGGGGTGTCAGGTGCCAGTGGTTCTCACTGTGCAGTGGGGAGGGAGGGGCCTGTCCACAGTTTCTGGGAGACTGCCGATCGCTGGGACTCTACGATCCCCAATCCCAACGGCGAGGATGTGTGCGTACCCATGGGTCCGTATGGTCCTGGCACCCCTGGGAATCCGGGCAGTCCTGGCGCCCCCACACCCACAGACTGTCCCTCTGGTCCGGGGAATCCGGCAGGGCCGGGCAGGCCTGCCTGACCACGCTCGCCCTTCAGTCCTGGAATTCCAGGAACTCCGTCCACCCCTGCGGAAGAGAGAGCCCGGTAAACAGAAACATAAACCCTCACTCCCACGGTGGTCAGTCTGGCGCTGGTCAGTCTGGCGCTGGTCAGTCTGGCACTGGTCAGTCTGGCACTGGTCAGTCTGGCACTGGTCAGTCTGGTGCCGGTCAGTCTGGCACTGGTCAGTCTGGTGCCAGTCAGTCTGGCACTGGTCAGTCTGGTGCCACAGTCTGGCACTGGTCAGTCTGGCACTGGTCAGTCTGGCACTGGTCAGTCTGGCGCCGGTCAGTCTTGTACATGTCAGTCCGGCACTGGTCAGTCTGGTACCGGACAGTCTGTTACCGGACAGTCTGTTACCGTTCTGTCTGGCACTTGTCAGTCTGGCACCGGTCATTCTGGCACAGGTCAGTCTGATACTGGTCAGTACCCACACGTCACTCCTGCACTGGGCAGTCCTGCACTGGTTACTCCCGCACCAGTTATTCCTACACCCGTCATTCCCACACCCGTCATTCCAACACCCATCATTCCCACACTAATCACTCCATCACCGGTCACTCCTGCACCAGTCCCTCCTGCCCCACTTCCCCACCGGTCAGTCTGGAAGAGGTCAGTCTGACACCAGTCTGTACTACACGGGTTAGCCCTGCACTCCTCATTCCCATACTGGTCAGTCCCACAGCAGTCACTCCCACACTGGTCACTCTCACGTCGGTCACCTCCACATCGGTCACTCCCACGTCGGTCACTCCCGCGCCGGTCACCTCCACATCGGTCACTCCCACATCGGGCACTCCCACGCCGGTCACCCCCACATCGGGCACTCCCACGTCGGTCACCCCCAAATCGGTCACTCCCAAGTCGGTCACTCCCGCGCCGGTCACTCCCACGTCGGTCACTCCCACGTAGATCACTCCCGCACCGGTCACTCCCGCGCCAGTCACTCCCACACCGGTCATTCCAGCACCGGTCACTCCCACACCGGTCACTCCCATGCCGGTCACTCCCAAGCCAGTCACTCCCAAGCCGGTCACTCCCGCACCAGTCACTCCCATGCCGGTCACTCCCACACCGGTCACTCCCACGCCGGTCACTCCCACGTCGGTCACCCCCACATCGGGCACTCCCACGTCGGTCATCCCCACATCGGGCACTCCCACGTCGGTCACCCCCACATCGGTCACTCCCAAGTCGGTCACTCCCGTGCCAGTCACTCCCACGCCGGTCACCCCCACATCGGTCACTCCCACATCGGTCACCCCCACATCGGTCACTCCCGCTTCGGTCACTCCCACGTCGATCACTCCCGCACCGGTCACTCCCGCGCCGGTCACTCCCACACCGGTCATTCCAGCACCGGTCACTCCCACACCGGTCATTCCCATGCCGGTCACTCCCACGCTGGTCACTCCCGCACCGGTGACTCCCACGCCGGTCACTCCCGCACCGGTCACTCCCATGCCGGTCATTCCCACGCCGGTCACTCCCACGTCGATCACTCCCACACCGGTCACTCCCACACCGGTCACTCCCACACCGGTCACTCCCATGCCGGTCACTCCCACACCGCTCAGTATTAACCTTGTCTGCCTCTCTCCGAGCTATGACACACTTCCGAATGCTGGGGTCGCAAAGAGAGAACAAACACGATGGTCCGATCCTCACCTTGCAGACCAGTCACAGCTCTGTCTCCAACATTTCCTCTCGCTCCAGGCTGCCCCTGTTTGCCGGGCTCACCCTGGATGCCGGGCAGCGCTCCGGTTGCTTCACCAGGCCAACCTCTAGCTCCCAGTGGGCCCGGCTCTCCGGCCTTGCCCGGCAGGCCTGACGCCGCAGGGCGCCCGGACACACCAGCCACTCCCTTCTGGCCACGGGGCCCGATGAAACCTGCAGGAGAGAGAGAGAGAGAGGCATAGGTTGCCACGCACTGCCTCGACGTTCACTGCCAACACACACCCTCCCTTCACACGACTGGGCGGCCAAATTCTGCTTCATTGTGTAAGAAGGAACTGCAGGTGCTGGCCTACACCAAAGGTAGGCACAAAATGCTGGAGTAAGTCAGCGGGTCAGGCAGCATCTCTGGAGAAATGGAAATAGGTGATGTTTTGGGTCGAGACCCTTCATCAGACCAGGAGTCAGGGAGGGAGACACTGGAGGTATAGGAAGGTACAGAACAAAGCAGAGACTGCATCGATGACTCAGTGAAGATGGAGCCCACAATGGTCCATTGTTGGTTGGGGACGAGTTGACAACGAAGGATTACAAGCGGTGACCTTCTCGATTCATCACAATAATAAACCTACACCTGTGGAGGGATGCATCAAATAGCATGGACTGACCATTAGAGGGCAGCGGGGTGACACAGGGAGGTCAGGAAACATATCTGGAAGAAGGAGACTGAGAGGGAGAGGTTGGAGAGGGTCCTTGAGCTCAGGGACTGTCGGCAGCTGTAGACAGCGACTGCCGACGAAGAGCGAGGGAAATAGGGAAAGAAGCCAGATAGAGAGGAGTGCAGACAGTTTGAAGGGATTGCAGCAATGGAGAAGGTTACATGGATGAGGAGGAACTGGGAGACAGGCATGAGTTGTAGAGTCATGCAGCATGGAAGCAGGTTGTTCGGCCCATCTTGTCTGCGCTGACCCATCAGCGAGTTTTCAGCGAGGTTTTAAAATGTGATGCAGAACAATGCCAGACGCGGAGGGATTTCCCCCACTTCACTCCCCGTCTCAGTCACTGAGCCATCACTTTTCCACTCACAGGCACTTAAAGGGCAGATAGAGGCCATTCAGCCCACTGAAGCGGTGCTGGAGTCATCTGCAGCCTCATGCTACACATGGAGGATATTTTATTGGTCTGCCCCTCCAGGATTAGACTAGCCAGGCTCAGGCACTGAGGGCAATGCCAGATTATATCATTGTGTATAGATAAGGTAGACAGTCAGAACCTTTTTCCCAGGCTGAAAACGTTCAACTTTAGAGGGCATAGCTATAAGGTGAGGTGGAAAGTTTATTGGAGATGTGCAGGGCAGGTTTTGTTTACATAGAGAGTGTTGGTGGGCTGGAATGTGCTGCTTGGGGTGGTGGTGGAGTCAGATACGACAGTGACATTTAAGAGGCTTTTAGATAGGCATGTGGAAGTGGAAGGAATAGATGGATATGGATCTTGTACAGGCAGATGAGATCAGCTTATCTTGGCATTATGTTCGGCACAGACATTGAGTACCAAAGGGCCTGTTTCTGTGCTGTTCAATGTTCTATCATCAGCAGTGTCTATGAGGAGCTACTTGCTCATGCTGTGCTTGATCTCAAAACATAGGCTCCTGCTTCCATGTAATAGGCCAAGGGGCAGCATTGCCTTGATTTTTGTTGTTGCTCTGAGATACGGCTACAAAAGAGCAATTGTTCTTTCAGAATACCTGGTGGTCCTGGAATTCCTGGTCCTCTGTGTCCAATGAGTCCTTTCTGTCCTGGATATCCTCTATGTGATACCCCTGGTAGTCCCTGCTGCCCTTTGGCACCTGGAATGGGACAGTTCATTGTAAGTTAGTGAGCCACAGAATCCAACCTCTACTGGTGTTCCCCACAGTTTTTTCAGACAAGAGGAGAGTCCACTCCACCCGGCCGTACCTGACACTCCTGGTGCTCCCGGCGCTCCCTGATGCCCCTTCAGCCCTGGGCTCCCACAGCGAACACCTGTGAAGATCAGTATTAAAAGAGTCAAAGGCCGAGCCAATCGTCAGAAATCCAGAACCCTTCTTCAGGGCGGCACGGTGGCGCAGCGGTAGAGTTGCTGCCTTACAGCGAATGCAGCGCCGGAGACTCAGGTTCGATCCTGACTACGGGCGCCGTCTGTACAGAGTTTGTACGTTCTCCCCGTGACCTGCGTGGGTTTTCTCCGAAATCTTCGGTTTCCTCCCACACTCCAAAGACGTACAGGTATGTAGGTTAATTGGCTGGGCAAATGTAAAAATTGTCCCTAGTGGGTGTAGGATAGTGTTAGTGTGCGGGGATCGCTGGGCGGCGCGGACCCGATGGGCCGAAGGGCCTGTTTCTGCGCTGTATCTCTAAATCTAAAAAAAAATCTAAATAAAAATCATCATCGAATGTAGACACAAAATGCTGAAAGAACTCAACAGGTCAGGCAGCATCACTGGAGAAAATGGATAGGTGACATTTCGGGTCAGGACTCTTTTTCAGACATTGTAGGGTTGGTGGGGTGGATTGGAAACAAAAAATGACCAGGACAAATCTTGGCCCGCAACAGATGACCTCAGGCAGGGAGGTTCCCTGACAGGCTGACTGTTGGTTAAGGACAGAGGGATACATCGTTGTAAACTGTGAATAGACACAGCGTTGTAAACTGTGAAGTAACTCAGCGGCAGCGTCTCTGGAGAGACGAAATGGATGACGTTTCGGGTCAAGACCCTTCTTCAGACCTGTAAACTGTGGAACTGTTTAACTGACTTTTCGTGCAAGAAAGGGGGCAAGGGAAGAGTGGGGTGAGTATTTGTAGAAGTTATTTATAGAGAATTCAACGTTCATACCACTGGGTTATAAGATACTCAAAATGAAATATAAAGTGCTGTGTGGACTCACTCTGGCAATGGAGGTCCAGGACAGAAAGGTCAGTATGGGAATGGGGAGGTCAGGATGGCAACCGGGAGGTCCAACAGACTGAGTCCACCGGGTGGCGCCATCAACGATGGCAGCCTCGCCAACGGTCTTCTGTCTTTTCATCTTTTTTGTTATTTTTAGTGTGTTTTAAAAGTATGTGTTAATGCTCTCTGGTTTATTTTATGTGGGGGGCGGGGGGAGGGGGAAACTTTTTTCAATCTCTTTCCTTGCAGGAGATGTGATTTTTTTCTGGATCGTAACTTCGGTCGCTCTGCGGCCTCATATCATGGAGCTGGAGGCCTTGCTCGACTGACTTTTTTGAGCCCCACCGCGGGGCCGTGGACTTACCATCGGAGCCTGTGATCCCTTGCCTGGGATCGACGCTCCAACCGCGGCCTGCGGATTTCGACATCGAGGAGCTCGCAGTCTCGGGTAGAGACTGATGTCGGGAAACTCCAAAGTCGCAAGAGATTCGACCAGCCCCGAATCGGGGTCCGATCGCCCAGTGCGGGGGAGCTGAGATCCCCCCTGATGTGGGAGCTTGATTAACCCAATGCGGAGGGCCCGACCACCGGCTACGGGAGCCAAGATTGTCCCGTCATCAGAAGGCTCGAGGCCCCTGACCGCAGGACAAAGAAGGGAAGAGATTGAATTATTTTTTCACCTTCCATCACAGTGAGGAATGTGGAGTAGTCACTCTGGTGGAAGTTTATGTTAAAATGCAATTTGTGTGTTTTGTTGCTTTTTATTGGTATGTCTGTATGGCAAATCAAATTCCTCATATGTTGCAAAACATACTTGGCTAATAAAGTATGATTATGATGATGATGATGATGGGTTCAGAAAAACGGTCATTATTGAAAATCATCATCGAAGCCCTGTTTCAAGTAAACTCCAAACATAAACATTTTAAAGGGTGCAGCTGAATTGTTTCTTGTGGCCTGTGCATCATCAGCATCTGTAGCCCATCCCTAAATGCCTTCACCTCGGTTCCATCACAGAACAGCTGTGATGGGATCATGAGCCGGGGATATTTGTGGATTCCCGGAGGTGCTTCCAGGAATGAGGACAGACTCAAAGGTAGAGCAGGGGCTTGGAACTATGTGCTCTGTGGCACCACATCTGTCACTGGGTAAATGCCCAAAGAGTGCAGACATTCAGAGCTACAGAGATACAGCATGCAAAGAAGTCCTTTGGCCCATCGAGTTCATCGATCACCCATACACTAGTTTGATGTTATCCCAGTTTCGCATCCGACACACTGGGGGAAATTTACAGAAGACAATTAACCTACAAACCTGCCTGCCTTTGGGATGTGGGAGAAAACCGGAGCACCCAGAGAAAACTCACACGGTTACAGGGAGAACGTACAAACTCCACACAGACAGCACAGGTAGTCATGATCGAGCCGGTCTCTGACCGTGTGAGGCAGCAGCTGCACCACCCTTATTTGGACCTGTCCTACACACCAATATCTTCAGCAGCAACCTGCAAGGAGGGCGGTGAAGGGGGGGTTCATGTCTGTCCCACAACCGCAACCAGATGTTGAAAGGATTCCTTCTGTCCAATGAAGAACATTTGGAGACATTGCAACCACTGCAGCTCAAACCCCAGAATGCTCACATGCAGGGAGTCTCTTGAAAGAGGATGAAGGAAGTGAACACTTCACTTGCATCTAACTCAACAAGGCAAGATAGTGTTGTGGTCATTTAAACCACATCAAACTCAACAAAACAAGATAGTGCCATGGACAATTCTGTGCAGAACAGGCCACTCGGCCCATTTACTGTGAAACTGTCCACCCTCCAACCCTACTTGCACCTCTCACATACATTTTATTTTTGCTTTTTACAGTCACCCCATTCTCCTGTCAGTTGTATTCATGTCTCTATCACCCTGGCCGGTGGGGGAAATTGTTCCCTTGTTCCAAGAAGCCAACATGGAACATTTCCCTTTTCCTATCTCCTGGTGTGAATCATCTCTCCGCCACCTTGTTGCATCCAACCAGTGGATTTTTATGCCCTGAACTAAACTATCAGATTTCAGCATGTGGAGAGATGAGAGAGAGAGAGAGAGTGAGCCGGAAACTGAGGATAGGCACGATCATTGAGTTTGAGAGGGGGGAGCCATGTAAGCCCTTGCAATGTTCCCCACTCTCTTGGCAACAACCTGTGCTCATAAAAACTTGGTTATAGTCGTAGAGCACAAAAACAGGCCCTTCAGCCCAACTTGTCCATGCCGACCTAGATGCCTCATCTACGCTAGTCCCACCTGCCCCTGCTTGGCCCATATTCTTCTAAACCTTTCCTTTCCTTGCTACTGTTTAAATGTCTTTTAAATGTTGCTATTGTACCTCTGGTAGCTCATTCCATGCACTCTCCACCCTCTGTGTGAAAAGGGTTCCTATTAAATCTTCCCCCTCTCATCTTGAACCCACCCTTTGGTTCTTGAATAAACCTGTGTCTTCTGGTTCTTGCAGGCACCTGTCCCCAAACTGAGTGTCTTGATGGAACCTGTTACCCTTTCTCAATAACGTGTTCTACCCATTATTTTTCTCTCCCCTGGGAAGTAAGCCACATGCCTACACTTAATCCCAAATTCAGAAGTTATACCCAGTCACTCATGACTGGAAAGTCACCTATTTTCTTCACAACCACTTCCGTATCGCAAGGCAGAACTCACTTCCCTCTTCAAAGCCATCTGATGGAGGGCCTATTTTCTAACCTGAAGAGATATGATCATTGATCTATAACGGCAGAAGATTGTCTAATGACACAACGCAGAAACAAAGAACTACAGATGGTGGGTAATAAACAAAAGGACACAAGGTGTTGAAGTAGGTCAGTGGGTCAGGCATCTCTGGAGAACATGGATAAGAACATGGATGAGAACAAGGACATGTCTTGAACAGAAGCCACCTATCCATGTTCTCCAGAGAAGCTGCCTGACCCGCCGAGTTACTGTGCACCAGCACTTTGTGTCCTTTCACGACACAGCATTTGGATGTTGAATAATGTTGAGTACAAAAGGCATAGTTAATCCATGGTCTACCTGTTGGGAAACGTCTTTGACCTGTTGCCGATGGTTCATGTTCCTCGACGCACTCACCTGCCAAACAGACAAGACAGATGCAGACATGAATTACATTGACCCATCAGTGATGCTGGTAATTATAATCTGTCACCATCGCAGGTTTATTTCTGGAAGTGTCTTTCACGTTCCTTGAAATGTCTAGAATCTCTGTATCATCTCCTCCGCAGCTGAGGAGTAACCATGAGCCCAGTTTGTCACTTTAAATCCGCCTGGGTGAAGTGGGAAAATTACTTTATAGACAATAGACAATAGGTGCAGGAGTAGGCCATTCAGCCCCGAGCCAGCACCGCCATTCAATGCGATCATGGCTGATCACTCTCAATCAGTACCCCGTTCCTGCCTTCTCCCCATACCCCCTCACTCCGCTATCCTTAAGAGCTCTATCCATCTCTCTCTTGAAAGCATCCAACGAACTGGCCTCCACTGCCTTCTGAGGCAGAGAATTCCACACCTTCACCACTCTCTGACTGAAAAAGTTCTTCCTCAACTCCGTTCTAAATGGCCTACCCCTTATTCTTAAACTGTGGCCCCTTGTTCTGGACTCCCCCAACATTGGGAACATGTTTCCTGCCTCTAATGTGTCCAATCCCTTAATAATCTTATATGTTTCAATAAGATCCCCCCTCATCCTTCTAAATTCCAGTGTGTACAAGCCTAATTGCTCCAGCCTTTCAACATACGACAGTCCCGCCATTCCGGGAATTAACCTAGTGAACCTACGCTGCACACCCTCAATAGTTCCTTCCTACACAATTAATTGGACATATCTGGTGATTCTGTGGCAGGAGTGGTGCGCTGTACAGCCTGTGTATGTCCCATTCACAGATCACCCGCTCACCCTCCTTCTCTCAATGACCAACGTTAGCTCTGCTTAGACGACACTTCGATCAGCATATTCTCATTCCTATTCTTAAATCACTCCGTTTCGAAAAGCATGGTTGTGACCTGTGCCTGCAACCTTCACTTAGAGCAGCTGGCCAAACATGGGAGAGAGTAAGACGTCATCAATGGAAGGCTGACGATATTGGAGAGGTGGAGGCTGGAGTAGATGGGGTCTGGCGGAAATGGGGTGGGGTGTGGGCCTCTGAGGAGATAGGACGGGGTGTGGGCACTGGAAGAGATGAGAAGGGCCTTGGGGTTTGCAGGGGATGGGGTGTGAGGTTTGCAAGAGATAGGGAGTAGTGTGGGGACGGGGGATGAGGGAAGAGTGTGGGAGATGGGAAGGGGTTTGGGGGAGCCCTCATCCAAATCATTAATATACAACGTGAAGAGTAGCAGCCCCAGCACCGACCCCTGTGGAACACCACTAGTCACCAGTGATCACGGCCAACCAGTAAAAGTCCCCTTTATTCCCACTCTTTGCCTTCTGCCACTCAGCCAACCTTCTATCTTTGCTAGTATCTTCCCTCTAAGCAGCCTCACCTGTGGCACCTTATCAAAGGCCTTCTGAATATCCAGGTAGAACAACACCCACTGACTTTCCTTTGTCGATCCTGCCATTTATTTCCTCAAAGAATTCCAACAGATTCATCAGGCAAGATCTCCCCATGTTGACTTTGGCCTATTTTATCATGTGCTTCTAAGTACTTGGAAACCTTAATCTTTTAGGATGGACTCTAACATTTTTAGAGTTCATTAAAAATGGATTCTATGAAGTCAGGCTAATCTTCTGCTGGTGGGAGGTGTCTCCCTCCACCAACTGCCCGACCGTGCAGTTGTCACGAAGGGTGGCTCCACCCAGTCACTTGACGGTTCACTGAATGCTCAGAGGAGCCACAACCACAACCACAGGCCCGACAGTGGAACCTACCTGGATCACCAGGTGAGCCTTGATCTCCTGGGGTTCCTGGGATACCAGCAATTCCAAAGTCTCCGGGTAGCCCAGGCTTGCCGTTAGGGCCTCGGAAACCCAGGCCCGGCAATCCCGACGGTCCGGGGAAGCCCGTCTGACCAGGGTGTCCTGGGAAACCAGGAACACCAAGGGGACCTTTCTGAGCATCGCCCTGAAACACAAGACGGATGATTGGAGAAATGGGTAAGATGCCTGGCACTTCACCTGCCGCGTCGCATTTCTGTAGCGCCTGTAATGCTGACGAACAGCCTCGGCCGTTCATGGGGATGATCACCATCTCACCTCTCAGGCTGGGCGGGGGTAAAACTGGGACCGGGTGGGTTTTTAGGAGCAGAAAAGCAGGGCTGGGGCAGGGAGGGAATTCCTTGGTCCTGCCATTTGAGGGCAGTAGATGCCACTGATGGGAAAAGAGCCAGGACTGGGATACCAGAACAACACTGGCTTGGGACACATACCCTCTCTCCAGCTCCTACCCCAAAAAAACCTTCAGCGGGCCGCACAGCACAGTGGACATCCTTACACCTCCACCATTATGGTCCTCTCTCGCAGCGGGGGAGGGATGTCTGGTGGGGGAAGGATGTCCAGTGTGGATGTCCAGTGGAAGAGGGATGATCCAGAGGATGTCCAGTGGAAGACGGATGATCGAGTGAGGGAGGGATGTCGAGTGGGGGAGGGATGACCCTGTGGGAGAGGGGAGCAGTGTGGGGGAGGGGAGCCCAGTGGGGGAGGGGAATCCAGTGGGGGAACACAGCCCATTGGGTGGGGGAGGGGAGCCCAGTATGGGGGTGTCCAGGGAAGGAATGAGCCCAAGAGGGAGGGATGTCCAGTGGGGCAGGGATGGCCCAGTGCGGGAGGGATGTCCAGTATGTCGGTGCCCAGTGAGGAATGACCCAGTAGGAAAGGAGTGTCCAGTCATGGAGGCCTGGTGCGGAACAGTGGACGGGTGTGAGTGTGCTGATAGTCCCTGGAACAGAGCCAAGTGCTGGGGTTGATTGTACTCACGTGACGTCCTTGCCGGCCCTGCTCGCCTGGCTTGCCGTTCAGTCCAGGGAACCCTGGCTGTCCAGGAGCTCCACCCTGACCCTGTTCTCCCTCGTCGCCTTCAGCACCTTCGCCAACAAACAACACGTCACACGTTAGTCATTGACACATTAACTCGGTTGCTCTCATAGAATAAAAGCCTGACCCAGGGTCAGGAGAAGGCCATTCAGCCCCTCTAGTCAGCACCACCGTTCAACAGGATCACTGTTGATCTTCTACCTCAGTCCATTTGCCTGCACTATCCCCATAACCCCAGGATTCCTACATCTCAATCCTGAACAGTCTACCCATTATTCGGTGGCCCCTGGTCCTAGCTTTCACAACCACGGTGAACATCCTCCCAGCATCCAACTTCAGGAGGTGCATCTTATCCAAGTTTTCCCAAAATCCAGGAATACCACATTCACCAGTTCTCCCTCACCCACTCTATCAGCCACACCCTCAAAATACTCAAAGAGATCGATTCAACAAAATAGACACAAGGAACTGCAGATGCTGATTTACAACAAAAAAATGATGGAAAATGCTGGAGTAACTCAACCGATCAGGTAGCATCTCTGGAGAACGTGGACAGGCGACATTTTGGGTCGGGATGTCTGAAGAAAGGTCCCAACCCAAAAGTTGCCTATCTATGTTCTCCAGAGATGCTGCCTGAGTTTTTCCAGCAATTTGTGCCCAATTCAAAATATTCCTTTCATAAACCCTTGGTGACTCTGCTTAATGCTATTACTTCTCAAGTTTATTTATATCCTTCATGATTGATGCCAACATTTCCCTACTACTGACAGTAATTAGAAAGGAACTGTAGATGCTGGTTTCTATCAAAGATAGATACAAAATGCTGGAGTAGCTCAGCAGGTCAAGCTGCATCTACAGAGAAAATGGGTATGTCGTTTTGAAACCCAGTCTGAAGATGAGTCCCGACCCAAAACATCACCGATCCACTTTCTCTAGAGATGCTGCTTGACTTGTTGTGTTACTCCAGCATTTTGTGTCTCTTTCTACCACTGAAGTCAGGCTAACAAGTTAGTGGTGCCTGTTTTATCCCTCTCTCCTCAGACGCTGCCTGACCGAGTGAGTGTTTTTCCAGCACTTTTAAAAATATTTTCCTTGTTTACATTGTTCACTGTAATCTGCATAGGTTCTGTGTCAAAGCTTCTCACCAAGAACGTAAAGGCATGTGGGATAATGTTGCTTAATTCACTCCCGTGCAGCGCCGGAGACCCGGGTTCGATCCTGACTACGGGGGCTGTCTGTACTGAGTTTGTACATTCTCCTTGTGACTGCATGGGTTTTCTCAGAGATCTTCGATTTCCTTCCACACTCCAAAGACGTACAGGCTTGTAGGTTAATGGGCTTGGTGTATGTCTAAAAATATTGTCCCCAGTGTGTGTAGGATAGTGTTAATGTGCGGAGATCGCTGGTTGGCACGAACTCGGTGGGTTAAAGGGCCTGTTTCCGCGCTGTATCTCTAAACTCAACTAAAACTAAACGGGGCATGACCTGGCCGAGATGTGTGTGGGCTGCTGATAGGATTCATGGGCAGTGGATGCAGAGTCCCCTGGTCGACTAACCATCAAACACTCATTTACACAGATTTTAGAATGATCCCATTTTTGTTCTCCCCTCCATCAGGTAGGGTGCAGTCCTGATTTTCCAGTCTACCACATTACGGTCATTGGACGTTTTCCTTGGAACTGTTACGCTGCAATACTGAGATACTATATTCTGCACATTAACATATATCACTTTGCTCTACCATTTGTATTTGTGTATGGCTTAATTTTTATTCATGCATAGTATTATCTGATTTGATTGGATTGAAAGCCAGCAAAAGCTTTCCGCTGTATCTCGGCACAAGTGACCGTACACGGCACGGTGGCGCAGTGGTAGAGTTGCTGCCTTACAGCGCCTTACAGATGTGTAGGTTTGTCAGTTAATTGGCTTCTGTTAATTGTCCTTAGTGTGTAGGTTAGAATTAGTGCATGGGTGTTCGCTGGTCGACGTAGACTCGGTGGGCCGAAGGGCTTGTTTCCACCCTATATCTCTAAGCTAAACTAAGCTAAATAAGCTAAGCTAAACTATTAAACCATAGCAATACCTGTTTAGAACAGCTCATCATTTCTCAAGAGCTCCCCTTCATGTTGTTCCTTACCTCACCGGTACCTCCTGTTACAATAACAGTCCCACCGCTCTGCCTACCTCTCTCCCGACCTTAATCTCCATCCTTCCCATCTCCAGCCCTACCTCACCTACCCTCCCACACGTGCTCCTCTCCCCCAACCCAACTCTAGTGCTCCCTCTGGCCGCGATTAAGTCTAAAATGAGTACCTTTGATGGTGATAGTAGGGACGAAGATGGATTCGCCTTTCCCTCCCTTCCGACCAGTATCTCCAGTGGCCCCAGCCTCTCCCTGCGGAAAAATCAAGCAGCAGCTCATCACACTGCAATCTCCTGTCAGGCGTAGAGAGACACTGAGAAAACCTGACAGGTTGTTAAGCCCCGCCGCCAGCAAAGGCGACGAGGCTGGAGCCCCCACGGGTTGGAGCCCACGGCCGGTGGAGTTGGCGGAGCCCACGGCCGAGGTCAGAGCCCGCGTGCCGACGGAGCCCGCGGCTGGGGCAGCGCCACGGAGGCATCCGGAGAGGACCCGGCACTGGGGAGGTCGGTGCGGTAGTCGATGATGGCGTTGACCGGTGGATGAGGACAGACCATGTAGAGTGAGGACGCCCCTGCCGAGGGAAGGAACAATGGAGGACCCGGTGTAGGGGGACCACCGTGAGGGGGGGGGGGGGGGGGTTGGGGGTGGGCGAGGGGGGAGAACATAGGGGGACCTGGCGCGGATTCTGTGTATACTTTGTTACTATGTCAGCACCCTCATGTGGCGACTGCAAGCAAGGAATTTCACTGCGACTTGTCACATGTGACAATAAAGTATTCATTCATTCAAGACCGGTGACATTTTATGCAGTGCCTTGAGAAAGCAACAATGTGCATTTGTGTAGCCACAGCTGAAAATTGGGTGGTGAGTATAAGATCCAAGAGTCAGGGCAAAGGTCACGACCTGATTAGCATGGCACATTGGCCAAAGCACCAAACCCGCAAGATCAAAAGGTCGAAGGGGCAAATGTTTAAGGGTAGGGTGAGCAGTGGTAAATTATTAGGGTAGTGGGATGGGGCTGTGTAGAGATATGAGTTACCCATCTCTTGGCTGAGAAGCGATCATACTTTTACAACGATGGGTAAAGATGCTGACCAGCAATTAGCAAAGAGTGCCCTTACCTCTGAGGTACAATATACATTAATGACTTGGATGAAGGGATTAAAAGTAACATTAGCAAATTTGCAGATGACACAAAGCTGGGTGGCAGTGTGAACTGTGAGGAAGATGCTATGAGGTTGCAGGGTGACTTGGACAGGTTGTGTGAGTGGGCGGATTCATGGCAGATGCAGTTTAATGTGGATAAGTGTGAGGTTATCCACTTTGGTGGTAAGAATAGAAAGGCAGATTATTATCTGAATGGTGTCAGGTTAGGAAAAGGGGACCTACAACGAGATCTGGGTGTCCTAGTGCATCAGTCACTGAAAGGAAGCATGCAGGTACAGCAGGCAGTGAAGAAAGCCAATGGAATGTTGGCCTTCATAACAAGAGGAGTTGAGTATAGGAGCAAAGAGGTCCTTCTACAGTTGTACAGGGCCCTAGTGAGACCGCACCTGGAGTACTGTGTGCAGTTTTGGTCTCCAAATTTGAGGAAGGATATTCTTGCTATTGAGGGCGTGCAGCGTATGTTTACTAGGTTAATTCCCGGAATGGCGGGACTGTCGTATGTTGAAAGGCTGGATCGACTAGACTTGTATACACTGGAAGGATGAGAGGTGGTCTTATTGAAACATATAAGATTATTAAGGGGTTGGACACGTTAGAGGCAGGAAACATGTTCCCAATGTTGGGGGAGTCCAGAACCAGGGGCCACAGTTTAAGAATAAGGGGTAGGCCATTTAGAACAGAGATGAGGAAAAACTTTTTCAGTCAGAGAGTTGGAAATCTGCTGAATTCTCTGCCTCAGAAGGCAGTGGAGGCCAATTCTCTGAATGCTTTCAAGAGAGAGCTAGATAGAGCTCTTAAGGATAGCAGAGTCAGGGGGTATGGGGAGAAGGCAGAAACGGGGTACTGATTGAGAATGATCAGCCATGATCACATTGAATGGCGGTGCTGGCTCGAAGGGCCGAATGCCCTCCTCCTGCACCTATTGTCTATTGTCTATTGAAGGGTCACAGAGACAGGGACCACTTTACACCTCCAACTGAGGACAATACAGCACTGAAGGTGGTGCTGGGGGAAGAAGCAACAGGCAGTGCTAGGGGAGGGGGTCGAGATACAGGGGTGGGGTTGTGGTCAGGAAGTGTGGGTTCAGAGGGCAGGGTTCAGGCAGAGGTAGTGCAGGGGCTGGAGTGCAGCGGAGGGGTGCAATGGATTTTTGTTCAATGGATGGTGAATAGGGATATGGGGTGTAAGGGCTGGGGTGCAGTGAGTGGGGACGAGAGAAAGAGGGAGGGTCAGCATGGAGGGATAGGGAGGGGCAGAGGGGTCACCCTCTGAGCTCTCCATAACCCCTGGCCCTGCTCGACACCCCCTGGCAAGCGTGACCTCTGACCCTGCCGCGGAGGGCCACCCGCTGGCCTCGGAAGCAGCGATACTCACGGGAAGTCCGGGGGCTCCATTCGGCCCAGCGGGCCCTTCCTCCCCCAGCAGCCCTGCTGCGCCATAGACCCCAGGAGAGCCGGGGAGTCCGACCGGCCCAGGGAGTCCAGAGGATCCCCTGCTGCTCGTGATGCAGGCACAGGTCCCAGCGTCACCTGCGGAGAGACAGACGGTCAGGGGAGGCTCAGTGGTGAGGGATGGTCAATGGGGAGAGAGAGTGAGGGGAGAGTAAGAGGGAGGGTCGGGGAGAGTGAGAGGAAGGGTCAGGGAGGAGAGAGAGATGGGAGCGAGAGAGAGGGAGAGTCAGGGGAGGGAGAGGGAGGGTCAGGGGAGAGAGGGGGAGGGTCAGGGGAGGGAGAGTGGAGGGTCAGGGGAGAGAGGGGGAGAGAGAGGGGGAGGGTCAGGGGAGAGAGAGTGAGGGGAGAGTAAAAGGGAGGGTCAGGGGAGAGAGAGTGAGGGGAGAGTAAAAGGGAGGGTCAGGGGAGAGAGAGTGAGGGGAGAGTAAGAGGGAGGGTCAGTGGTAAGAGGGAGAGTCAGGGGAGAGAGAGTGAGGGGAGAGTAAGAGGGAGGGTCAGGGGAGAGAGAGGGAAGGTCAGGGGAGAGAGAGAGGGAGGGTCAGGGGAGAGAGAGTGAGGGGAGAGTAAGAGGGAGGGTCAGTGGTAAGAGGGAGAGTCAGGGGAGAGAGAGTGAGGGGAGAGTAAAAGGGAGGGTCAGGGGAGAGAGAGGGAAGGTCAGGGGAGAGAGAGAGGGAGGGTCAGGGGAGGGAGAGGGAGGGTCAGGGGAGAGAGAGGGAGGGTCAGGGGAGAGAGAGTGAGGGGAGAGTAAGAGGGAGGGTCAGTGGTAAGAGGGAGAGTCAGGGGAGTGAAAGGGGGTTAGGGGTGAAAGAGGGGGAGCATTAGCAGAGAGATTGGGAAAGTCATCGGGGAGAGAGGGAGAGTCAGGGGAGTGAGAGAGGGAGGGTCAGAGGAGAGAGGGATTTTCATCGAGTCATCGAGTGATACAGTGTGGAAACAGGTCCTTCGGCCCAACTTGCCCACACCGGCCAACATGACCCAGCGACACGAGTCCCACCCACCCACCTTTGATCCATACCCCTCCAAACCTGGGCTATCCATGTCCCTGTCAAACTGCTTCTAAAATGTTGGGATAGTCCCAGCTTCAACAACCTCCTCTGGCAGCTTGTTCCACACACCCACCATCCTTTGTATGAAAAAGTTACCTCTCAGATTCCTATTAAATCTTTTCCCCTTCACCTTAAACCTAAGTCCTCTAGTCCTCGATTAAACCTACTCTGGGCAAGAAACCCTGTGCATCTACCCGATCTATTCCTCTCATGATTTTATACACCTCTATAAGATCACCCCTCATCCTCCTGCGCTGAGGAAAGGGAGGGTCAGGAGAGAGGGAGAGGGACTCAGGGGATACCAGAAAGCCGCTGGGCTGCTGGGGGTTTGATTAGACGACCTCCACCCGCTGTTACCCCTCCTTACCTTTGTATCCAGTTGCGCCCCTCTGACCGGGGTAGCCCTGTTGTCCTGCTTCCCCTGGTTCACCGCCCAGCACTAGAAGAGAAGAGCAGAGAACATTTCCCGTGTAAATAGGGAGGGTTGGGTTTTGTTGCGATGCCCAACGCTAGAATAAGCAGCGCAGCGACTGACCTGCAGGAGACGCTGGTCCTGGAGGTCCAGGTGGGCCTGGCTGTCCCGGTTCTCCTGGGAACCCTATGGATCCGGGCACCGCTGCCGGCTGCCCTACATCCCCCAGGAATCCTTTAGGTCCCGCGAGCCCCGGTGTGCCGGGCAATCCCGGGCGGCCTGTAGATCAGGATGAAAAGGGTTTTGTACATAAAGAACAGAAGATTTACACACACACACACACACATGTAGACACACATATACACGCACACACACGCATGCATATCTCACCAACACACACCTATCACACACTCACATACACATAAACGCACACATGTATTTCACACACACATACAGGCACGTATCTCTCACACAGACACACACACACACTTTTTTCATACACACACATCACACCCATAAACAAAGACAAGCACATCTCTCACAAGCATGTCTCTCATACGTTGTCTCTCACACACACCACACGCTTCTCTCACTCACACAGATGCACATACCCAAAGCACACGACTCACACATGCACACACACATATCTCGCGCACACATACATACATACAGACATGTTTCTCACACATACTTACTCACACACACACGTCTCTCACACATGCACACACAGGCGCACACCACACACAGAAACAAAACATTCACGCAAAACATCCACCCACACCCCCCCAAACGCACATCTCTCATGCGCACACAAACAGACATAGAAACATGGAAAATAGGCGCAGGACTAGGCCATTCGGCCATTCGAGCCATTTACCGCCATCCAGAATCAGTACCCCGTTCCTGCTTTCTCCCCATATCCCTTGATTTTGTTAGCCCTAAGAGCTATATCCAACTCCGTCTTGAAAACATCCAGTGAATAGGCCTCCACTGCCTTCTGTGGCAGAGAATTCCACAGATTCCACAATATTGTCTATTGTCCATTGTCTAATGTCTATTAAGATTCACAACTCTCTGAGTGAAAAAAAAATTCTCAACTCAGTCCTAAATGACCTACCCCTTATTCTTAAACTGTGATCCCTGGTTCTGGACTCCCCCAACATCGGGAACATTTTTTCTGCATGTGTGTGTCTTTCTCTCTCACAAACAGAAACATATATGCACACACACACACACATCTCACACACAAACGTGCACAGACAAACGCACAAATATATACACACACTTAACGTTCATCTTTTCAGATGAGCGGAGTGAGTCATGTAATAATTAATATCTGCCTAGAACACTGCTGCAAGGTTTGATTTCAGTTAAGGCAATGAACTGAATTTTAGGTGTCAAGTAGACATGATTAAATCCAACGACCAATTTTTCAGCATTTTTCCTTCTAGATTCCCCTCTTGTTCTCAGAAATTTCCCCAAACTCTAAAGTCTTTAAAAATATTTTATGATAACAAGAGAACAACGGGTAGAGAACAAGAGGGTGAGAGGAGAAGGCAAGAGAACGCAAGTGAGAGGGATCGAAGAAGATGAGAGAAACAGGAAGAATAAAATGAGAGAGAGAAAGGGAGAGAATGACTGTGGAGTGGAAAGGGAGAAGGAGAGAGCACGGAGGGAGGGCGAAAACTCAGAAAGTGTGGGGTGGAAGGGAGAAAGGGAGAGTTTTTCTGTGCGCAAGAGAGGGAAAGGGTGAGTAGGTAAATAAAAAGGGAGAGAGAGGGAACTGGAGAGAGAGAGAGAGAGAGAGGGGGTAATGAAAGAGATAGTTTGTAGAGGCAAGAGTTGGAGAGGCATCAGGGAGAAGAACAAAGGATGGGAGCGAAACACAATGTAAGATTTCATTTACTTACTGTCTAAATTTCCAAAAGTTCCAAAGCCAAGTCTTTAAAACTATTTAATGATAACAAGAGAACGACAGATAGAGAACGAGGCAAGAGGAGAGGGCGAGCGAGGGCAATCGAGAGGGACGGAGAGAGAAGTGAGAAGAAACATCAAATAAAATGGAATACATTGTAGCAAAGAATGGAGTCATACATTTTGGTAGTAGGAATAAAGGCATAGACTATTTTCTAAATGGGGAGAGAATCCAGAAATTAGAGGAGCAAATAGATTTGGGAGTGCTGGTGCAGATTCCCCCCAAAATTAAATTGCAAGTTCTTATTAAGGAAGGCAAACACAATGTATTTATTTCAAGAGGACTAGACTACAAAAATAGTGATGTAATGCTGAGGCTCTATAAGGTGCTGGTCAAGTCGCATTTGTGGTATTGTGAACAATTTTGGGCCCCATCTCTGAGGAATATGTGCTAGCTCTGGAGAGGGGCCAGAGGAGATTTACAAGAATTATCCCAGGAATCAGTGGGTTAACATCTAATGAGCATTTGATGGCACTAGGCCTGTATTCGTTGGAGTTGGCTGCGCCTAACGGCTGCCGCTCTCTGGCAGTCTGTTTGTCTTTTTTTCTTTTTTTTGTTTGTGTCGGTGTTGGGATGGTTTTTGTTTCTGTTTCTGGCTGTGTATGTGTGGTGGGGGGGTGGGGTGTGGGTGTGGGGTGGGGTGGGGTGGGGTGGGGTGGGGTGGGGCGGGGGAAACCTTTCTTTTATTAGGTCTCTTCCCCGGGGCGCAGCTCGCCCGCGGGGCCTTCCATCGCCGGCGCGGCTCGGCTGCGGGACTTAACATCGCCAGCGCGGCTCGGCCGCGGGACGTTCCGGTGCCCGGTGCGGCTTGGCCGCTGGACTTAACATCGCCAGCGCGGCTCGGCCGCGGGACGTTTTAGTGCCCGGTGCGGCTCGGCCGCTGGACTTAACATCGCCCGGTGCGGCTCGGCCGCTGGACTTAACATCGCCCGGTGCGGCTCGGCCTCGGGACGTTTCGGTGCCCGGTGCGGCTCGGCCGCGGGACGTTTCAGTGCCCGGTGCGGCTCGGTGGGGGGAAGGCAGGAGAATGGGGTTAGGAGAGAGAGATAGATCAGCCATGATTGAATGACGGAGTAGACTTGATGGACCGAATGGCCTAATTCTGCTCCTATCACTTATGAACTTATGACCTAAAACCTGGACAATCCTGGTAACTGAATGAATAAACTCTGGAGCAGATCGAGGAGTTTAACCACGAGTATCCACAGTCCTCAGATAGTGCTTGTTACACCAAGGCTCCCAAAAGCCCTTGGGCAGTTTTGAAGGCACCACTTCCTTACCTGGGTAGTAGCTGGTGTCACCACGAGGGCCCTGGGCTCCAGGGGGGCCATAGTATCCTGTGTCTCCTCGCTCTCCTCGATCACCTTTTGGACCAGGCAGGCCCTTCGGACCTTGAGGCAAGAACAGAAACATTACCAAGGAACTTCCGCAGAAGGCACTGAGCACAGGGAGAGCAGCAGCAACCGTCCCGAGGCTAGGTCCATGCATGGACAAGATGGGCTGAAGGGCCTGTTCCATGCTGTATAACTATATGACCAAGAGAGTTGAGAGTCAAGAGTGTTTAATTGGCATGTGCACTGACAACAGAACAATGAAATCCTTACTTGAAGCAGCATAACTGGCCTGCCAATACAACACACAGAATAAATAAAATTAGTTAGCTATTGTTAGAGTCATAGGGTCATACAGTGTAGAAACAGGTCCTTCGGCCTAACCTTCTCACACTGGCCAATATGTCCCATCTACACTAGTCCCACCTAACTGCATTTGGCTCATGCCCCTCTAATCCTATCCTAAACATATACCTGTCTAAATGTTAGGTAGTACCTGCCTCAACTACCTCCTCCAGCAGCTCGTTCCATACACCCACCACCTTTTGCATGAAAAAGTTACCCTTCAGGTTCCTATTAAATCTTTCCCCCCTCACCTTAAACCTACGTCCTCTGGTTTTCTGTTCCCCTACACTTGGCAAGTCTCCGTGCGTCTACCCGATCTATTCCTCTCATGATTTTGTACACCTCAATAAGATCACCCCTCATCAGGTGCTCTGAGGACCCGAGAGAGAGAGATGATGGGACGTGGGCAAAAACCGGGAACAGGGGTCTTAATGTGGATTATGGTGTACAATGCACCCATGTACTATGCTTACATATCTGTTGTGCTGCTGCAAGTAAGAATTTCTTTCTTCCTTTTCGGGACATATGACAATAAAACACTCTTGACTCTTGAATAAACAGGCACAATGTGAAGCAGGCTAAATGGGGTCAAGTGGCCTCCTGTTCCCGTGCAAATTGGTCAGTGGTTTGCTGTCCATTACAGCGGCTGCCTGGCCCCCTGCACAATTACTGCCCAGTTGTTCGATCCAGAAGAAATATAATGTGTAGGAAGGAACTGCAGAACTGCAGATGCCATTTTACACTGAAGAGAGACACAAAACTACCAGTGTGACTCAGCGGGACAGGCAGCATCTCTGGAGAGAAGGAATGTTTGACGTTTCAGGTCGAGACCGTTCTTTAGACTCAATGGGTTATGTTTTGGGTTGAGACTCTTCTTCAGACAGTCTGAGGATGGATCTCAACCCGAAACATCACCCACTCCTTCTGTCCAGAGGTGCTGCCTGTCCCGCTGAGTTACTCCAACATTTTGTGCTTATCTTCAGAAGAAATATAACTTCAACATACCTTCGGCAACTTGTCCGGGGAGAATTACGGATCTACCTGGAAGACCATGATCACCACGATTCCCCTGGAGGAGGAAGCGAAGGGGCAGTGCATTAAGGTGGGAGCTATTCAACACTGGGTCCCCATCACTAACCCAGCAGCCCTGGGTTATTCAGACCCATCTCTGTAATCTGGTAGCACTGAAGATAGAGAAGTCAAGTCAAGTCAATGAGTAGATCCAGACCTGGATAGGGACTGTGTAGAGTGGCTGAAGGTGGGAGGAGGGGTGGTAATAATGGAGGCCCAAGGGGTGTCTGAGGGGAAAGGAGCCATAGAGGAGGCTGAGGGTCGAGGGGTGGGGCTTAGGGTGTCAAAGGTGGGGCCAGCTTGGCATCTTGCCAGAGGTGGATCTCATCACCAGATGCTAGGCCTAGCTGCCGTTAAACCCCCTCCACTGTGAACGCTGTTACTGCAGCAGAGGGCTGTAAGGTCCTGGGACCACATGGACCACTGGTTATGCAGTCCTGTCACTGCACAACCTGCTAGTTACGCATTCCCCCGGTTACACAGTACTGAGGCTGTGCTGCACGCCGGTTATGCTGCCGTAGGATTGCACACCATGCCGCGGGTTGTGAGCAAAAGGGCAGTCTGCCAGTGAGGAGGATGGGAGCTGCATTCACCACTGAAATCTAATTGAAACAGTTTTAGTTTTTGACAGGTACAGAATGGAAACCGAGACCACGCTAGCCAATGATCACCCCGCGCACTAGTTCTATCCTCCCCACTAGGGACAATTTACAGAGGCCAATTATCCTGCAAACCCACGCGTAATTGGGGTGTGGGAGGAAACCGGAGCAACCTGTGAGAACCCACGCTGTTACAGGGAGAACGTAGAGACAGCACCCGTAGTCAGGATCGAACATGGGTCTTTAGCGCTGGAAGGCAGCAACTCTACCGCTGTGCCACCGAGCCGTTACTGTGACACAACTCCGGAAGATCCACTGTGGATGTCACACGATGCACGAGTGACAACAAAATAGCAAGTGCTCACAGATCAACGAGTTTAATATCAACGAGTTTAATCTATCAAAGCCACATGGCTCTGTGTCACTGTGCCGCCCTGCACAGCAAGATCCCACACCAACAGCCTGGTAAGTGGCCAGACACCACCGGTCACTGATGTCTGCCGAGCCTTGAGTTCTGTGGATCAGAACCGTACGCCTGAAAATACACGTGAATTTAACTGATAATCAAGAAAGTGATTACCTTCATTCCGGGCCAGCCTGACGCTCCTGGGATACCCGGTCTCCCTGGATAACCCTGATCGCAAACACATCGCAGAAGTCAAATACACACAGCCACCACACGGGATTCCCCACTCCCACAACCCCCACCCCCCCCACCCGGATTTCCTGGAATGTTCCTGCCGTTATCCCATCCCACGGCACTGTGTTGAGCTGAGTATCTCCATTGTGATGCAAGCTGTTTCACTAGTTCCGATGTCCCATCTAACTGTCCCTGTGTTTTTAATGTGCACCAGGCTTTATAGGTATGTAGGTTAATTGGCTGGGTAAATGTAAAAAATTGTTCCTAGTGGGTGTAGGATAGTATTAATGTATGGGGATCGCTGGGCGGCACGGACTTGGAGGGCCGAAAAGGCCTGTTTCCGGCTGTATATATATGATATGATATGATATGATAATAAGACACCAACTTCTCAACAAAAGAGATCACCATCTATATTGTAGGCCCAGTAAAACTACTCTCATCCACACTTTGGATAATCCACCAGACCAGTGGATTTTCTAGACTATCGAATGCTATAGTTTCCCAACACACATATAATTTGATAGACACAAAGTGTTGGTGTAACTCAGTGGGTCAGGCAGCATCTCTGGAGAAAAAGGAATAGGTGACGTTTTGGGTCAGGATCCTTCTTCAGTATAAATCTTTAGTGTAAAGCAACATCTGCTATTCTCTGTTTCGACACTTTTAATTTGCTTTTTGGTCCAAGATGTCGCAAGGTGCAGTTTCCAGGAAAACAGGTCAGTTCCAAGGGAGTGGGACTCAGCACCTTGTTGGAAGCAGACTGTCAGAGATTTACTGAGTTCACTATTCTTTCATCAATAATTCTCTTTGAGAGAAACATTTCCCTTATAACTTTTCTGACAAGCTGCAATCTCTAAAGATTCTACAGGTGTCCCTCAGCATTGCCCCTCAATACGGCCTCCCTCAGTACTGCCCCTCCCACAGTGTGGCGCTCCCTCAGTACTGCCCCTCCCACAATGCAATGCTCCCTCAGTACTGCCCCTCCCACTGTGTGGCGCTCCCTCAGTACTGCCCCTCCCACAGTGTGGCGCTCCCTCAGTACTGCCCCTCCCACAATGCAATACTCCTTCAGTACTGCCCCTCCCACAGTGTGGCGCTCAGTACTGCCCCTCCCACAATGCAATGCTCCCTCAGTACTGCCCCTCCCACTGTGTGGCGCTCCCTCAGTACTGCCCCTCCCACAGTGTGGCGCTCCCTCAGTACTGACACTTGCACAATATGGCACTCCCTCAGTACTGCCCCTCCCACAGTGCAGCGCTCCCTCAGTACTGCCCCTCCCACAATGCAATACTCCCTCAGTACTGCCCCTCTCACAGTGTGGCGCTCCCTCAGTACTGCCCCTCCCACAATGCAATGCTCCCTCAGTACTGACACTTGCACAGTATGGCACTCCCTCAGTACTGACACTTGCACAGTGCAGCACTCCCTCAGAAAAAGATTAGTTAAGACAAATGTAGGTCCCTTGCAGTCGGAAACAGGTGAATTGATCATAGGGAACAAGGAGATGGCAGACCAATTGAACAACTACTTTGGTTCTGTCATAAACAATCTGCCGGAAATAGCAGGGGACCGGGGGTCTAACGAAATGGAGGAACTGACGGTAATCCAGGTTAGTCGGGAAGTGGTGTTAGGTAAATTAAATGGATTAAAGGCCGATAAATCCCCAGGGCCAGATAGGCTGCACCCCAAGTGCTTAAGGAAGTAGCCTCAGAAATAGTGGATGCATTAGTGATAATTTTTCAAAACTCTTTAGATCCTGGAATAGTTCCTGAGGATTGGAGGGTAGCTAATGTAACCCCACTTTTTAAAAAGGGAGGGAGAGAGAAAACAGGGAATTATAGACCAGTTAGCCTAACATCGGTAGTGGGGAAAATGCTAGAGTCAGTTATTAAAGATGTGATAGCATCACATTTGGAAAGTGGTGAAATCATCGGACAAAGTCAGCATGGATTTATGAAAGGCAAATCATGCCTGACGAATCTTATAGAATTTTTCGAGGATGTAACTAGTAGAGTGGATAAGGGAGAACCAGTCGATGTGTTATATCTGGACTTTCAGAAGGCCTTCGACAAGGTTCCACATAGGAGATTGGGGTACAAACTTAAAGCACACGGTATTGGGGGTTCAGTGTTGAGGTGGATAGAGAATTGGTTGGCGGACAGGAAGCAAAGAGTAGGAATAAACGGGTCCTTTTCGGAATGGCAGGCAGTGACTAGTGGGGTACCGCAAGGCTCAGTGCTGGGACCCCAGATATGTACAATATATATTAATGATTTGGACGAGGGAATTGAACGCAATATCTCTAAGTTTGCGGATGACATGAAGCTGGGTTAGCTGCGAGGAGGATGCTAGGAGGCTGCAGAGTGACTTGGATAGATTAGGAGAGTGGGCAAATGCATGGCAGATGCAATATAATGTGGATAAATGTGAGGTTATCCACTTTGGCGGCAAGAACAGGAAAGCAGAGTATTACCTGAATGGTGGCCAATTAGGAAAAGGGGAGATGCAATGTGACCTGGGTGTCATGGTGCACCCGTCATTGAAAGCAAGCGTGCAGGTGCAGCAGGCAGTGAAGAAAGCGAATGGTATGTTGGCATTCATAGCAAGAGGATTTGAGTATAGGAGCAGGGAGGTTCTGCTGCAGTTGTACAGGGCCTTGGTGAGACCGCACCTGGAGTATTGTGTGCAGTTTTGGTCTCCTAATCTGAGGAAAGACATTCTAGCCTTAGAGGGAGTACAAAGAAGGTTCACCAGATTGATCCCTGGAATGGCAGGACTTTCATATGAAGAAAGACTGGATAGACTAGGCTTATACTCGCTGGAATTTAGAAGACTGAGGGGAGATCTTATTGAAACATATAAAATTCTTAAGGGGTTGGAGAGGCTAGATGCGGGAAGATTGTTCCCGATTTTGGGGAAGTCCAGAACCAGGGATCACAGCTTAAGGATAAGGGGGCAGTCTTTTAGGACCGAGATGAGAAAACATTTCTTCACACAGAGTGGTGAGTCTGTGGAATTCTCTGCCACAGAAGGTAGTTGAGGCCAGTTCATTGGCTATATTTAAGAGGGAGTTAGATGTGGCCCTTGTGGCTAAAGGGATCAGGGGGTATGGAGAGAAGGCAGGTACAGGTTACTGAGCTGGATGATCAGCCATGATCATATTGAATGGCGGTGCAGGCTCGAAGGGCCGAATGGCCTACTGCTGCACCTATTTTCTATGTTTCTATGTTTCTATGTTTCTGTTCTGCGTGACTGTGTGACTGGAGGCATGGATTGGACAGGGTGCGTGTGAGCACAAGGTCACTCAGTGGGGTTCCCAGATAGATCCTAAACTCACCTGTGTCCCGTCGTGGCCTGACGGTCCATCCGAACCGCTGGTGCCCTGGAATCACACAAGAGGGTCAGAACTTTACATCAGGGTCACGCGTGGGGTTTAGCAAAATGTTCTTTCCGTGCCAGGTGCACCTTACCCTCGGGCCCGGTAGCCCCAGCACTCCCGCCTCTCCCTTCTCGCCCTGTAGATCTCCCTGAACGGAACAATGAATCAGATGTGATTAAGTCAGTGGATATACTCGAGGCAGAGATTGACAGATTCTTGATTAGTATGGGTGTCAGGGGTTACGGGGAGAAGGCAGGAGAAAGGGGTTGAGAGGGAAAGATAGATCAGCCATGATTGAATATTTGAGTAGACTTGATGGGCCGAATAGCCTAATTCTGCTCCTATAATTTATGACGGTATGAATTTATGAACTAATCCCCACACATCAGGAACGGGCAGAGGAAGTCTCAGACTCTGCTATGCAAAGATAGCGATGGGTGCGGTTGGGTAGAGGGAGGTTGGTGGGAAGGGGGGAGAGGGGAGAGGGGAGAGTCAGCGTTTCATGATGAACAATTTGTCTTGTTGGAAATTCAAGCTCACCTGGATTGCAGGTATTCCTGTTTTGCCCATCATTCCTGGAAGTCCTTGCTCTCCCTGAATAAAGAACGAGAGACAGTTATGAAGGCCCTGTGCAGACTCCCGAAAACAAGTCTCCCTCCAGAAACCAATGTGTCTGCTGGGACTGAGAGCTGTCTCTGGGACAGGAAAATCTCATATCTCATCCCCACCTTATACACTTCATTTAAGAGCTAGGATTAAAAACAATGTTGCCTGCATTGCCGTGATACTGGGACACTTCAGACTTTAGAGATACAGGCACTTCGGCCAACAAGTCTGCGCCGACCAGTAATCAGCCCGTACACTAACACTATCCTACTCACTGATGACAATAGACAATAGGTGCAGGAGTAGGCCATTCGGCCCTTCGAGCCATTTAATCATTTTTTTTACCGAAGCCAGTTTATCTACAAACCTGCATGTTTTTGGACTGTGGGTGTTATGGTCACTGGGAGAACGTACAAACTATATTCCAAATATCAAGTCATAAAATAATAAATGGGCACAAGCTGATTAACATTGCTTTAAATTCCATAAATGTAACTGTAAATAAATACACATAAATTCCCATCATTCCAAGAGTAGCTCACAGCAGGGGATCCTGTGATTTCGCATCTCCTGACACCCCAAAGCCACTTGGCTGAATAATTGTAGTTCAAACCCTGTCCATGCAGGGCTCCCTCAGTACTGCTCTTTGTTGTGATATTGCTAGGACTACTTTGTTGGTCACAAGGACTACTTTGTTTGCCTGTGTATATAAGTGATTGGTGTGATTAGGTGGCCACTCTGGATCCAGGCGGCCTTGGAACCAACAGCCTGGAGTATAAGCTCCACCATGATAACATCTTAAACAAGTGTACACGTGGTCCGTCCAGAGTCACAACAAAGGTACAACAGGTACCGGACCACGAAGTACAACACTCTTTGCACAGTGTGGCACTCCCTCAGCACTGCCCCTTCCACAGTGTGCCACTCCCTCAGTACAACCCTCCCACAGTGTGTCACTCCCTCAGCACAGCCCCTCCCACAGTGTGCCACTCCCTCAGCACTGCCCCTCCCACAGTGTGCCACTCCCTCAGCACTGCCCCTCCCACAGTGTGGCACTGCCTGAGTACAACCCTCCCACAGTGTTGCACTCCCTCAGCATTGCCCCTCCCACAGTGTGGCACTCCCTCAGCACTGCCCCTCCCAGTGTGCCACTCCCTCAGCACTGCCCCTCCCACAGTGTGGCACTGCCTGAGTACAACCCTCCCACAGTGTTGCACTCCCTCAGCATTGCCCCTCCCACAGTGTGGCACTCCCTCAGCATTGCCCCTCCCACAGTGTGGCACTCCCTCAGCACTGCCCCTCCCACAGTGTGCCACTCCCTCAGCACTGCCCCACCCAGTGTGCCACTCCCTCAGTACAATCCTCCCACAGTGTGCCACTCCCTCAGCACTGCCCCTCCCACAATGTGCCACTCCCTTAGCACTGCCCCTCCCACAGTGTGCCACTCCCTCAGCACTGCCCCACCCACAGTGTGCCACTCCCTCAGTACAATCCTCCCACAGTGTGGCACTCCCTCAGTACAACCCTCCCACAGTGTGTCACTCCCTCAGCACTGCCCCTCCCACAGTGTGCCACTCCCTTAGCACTGCCCCTCCCACAGTGTGCCACTCCCTCAGCACTGCCCCTCCCATAGTGCTACTCTCTCAATAGTGCCTCTTTGACATTTCTCAGATTGAACATTGTGGTGCAGTCCCTGGGATGTGATGTGGACCCACGACCACATGGCTTGTTACCAAGGGCATGCTCATTAAACTCGACAGTCAGGCTGGCTGGCCTGAGCTCTCTCCGGCCCCTTCACAGTGGTCGCCACCTTGCTCAGTGTGTGCTGGCACGTCAATAGCTCCCGACTGTGGCTTTACCTGATCTCCCTTCTTTCCATTTAAATAGATGATGGTTGGTGATTTGGAGGATGCACGAGAACCACTTTCTCCTTGCAATCCAGGTTCTCCCTGTGGTAAAAGATAGAAGCCAACGGTTTACTTGAGTTAGTTTAGTTTAGTTTAGTTTAGTTTAGCTTAGTTTAGTTTAATTCAGGTTCATTTCTTGGTCCCCTCCTCTTCATCCTGTATCTGTTCCCCCTTGGTCAATTAATCCGCCGTCATGGTCTCCAATTCCACTGCTTTGCCGATGATATCCAACTCCTCATCTCCACCAAGTCAATCTCCACCGCCACACACTCTATCCTGACAAACTGCATCACTGAAATAAAATCTTGGCTTCAAATCAATTTCCTCAAACTCAACTGTAACAAATCCGAAATCATCATCATTGGTCCAAAAACGCTCACCAAATCCTCCCACAACTTCACCCTCAACATCGACGGTTTCTCAGTATCCACCTCCCCTCACATCCGGAATCTTGGCATCATCTTTGATCAAACCCTCTCCTTCGACAAACACATCAAACACATCACCAAGACAGCCTTCTTCCACCTCAAAAACATCGCCCGTCTCCATCCATCCCTCTCATCCACAGCTGCAGAAACCCTCATCCACGCCTTCATCACCTCCCGTCTGGACTACTGTAACAGCCTCCTCTATGGTTCACCCTCAAAAATCATCAATAAACTCCAATACATCCAGAACTCCGCTGCCCGTCTACTCACCCACTCCCCGACCCGCGACCATATCACCCCCGTCCTTTACAAGCTCCACTGGCTCCCCATCCCCCAGAGAATCCAGTACAAAATCCTCCTCATGACCTACAAAGCCCTCCATAACCTGGCCCCATCCTACCTGACTGACCTCCTCCAGACACACTCCCACCCGCACCCTCCGCTCTGCTGCTGCTAACCTCCTGTCCCCCCCCCATCCGGACCAAACTCAGATCCTGGGGGGGACAGGGGTTTCTCCATCGCTGCTCCCACCCTCTGGAACTCACTACCCCAAACCATCAGACTCCTCCTCACTCACCACATTCAAAACATCACTGAAGTCTCACCTGTTCAACACTGCCTTCAACCACTGACCGTCGCTTCACCTTATTCTTCTTTTTCTGTTCGTTTATTTATTTATTTTTATGTCTTACTTAACCATGTAAAGCGTCTTTGAGTGTCTAGAAAAGCGCTATACAAATGTAATGTATTATTATTATTATTAGTTTAGAGATACAACATGGAAACAGGCCCTTCAACCCAATGAGTCCACGCCCGACCATTGATCACCAGTTCACACTAGTTCTACGTTGTCCCACTTTCTCATCCACTCCCTGCACATTAGGGGGGAAATTTATGAAGGCCATTTAACTTACCAACCCACATGTCTTTGGGATGTGAGAGGAAACCGGAGCAAGGAATGTTCAAACTCCACACAGACGGCACCCAAGGTTAGGATCAAACCAGGGTCTCTGGTGCTGTGGGGCAGCGGCTGTGCCACTGTGTCACTCTAGGGTATAACAAGGTATAAAGACCCAAACCTCCAGATCCAGTCTCCTAACCCACTGCTTCCCAGCCTCATAGGTCAGGGCCTGTGACTATACCTTACAAATCACCTGTGCCGAGGGTTGTGCCAGATTCCTTTGGACTAAAGACACATTTCCAGGACCCCTTTGTGCCTCTAGTGATGGCAATCTGACTATGAGGGAGCTTATGAGAGAGAGAAAGGGCAGAGAAGGGGGTTTGGAGAGAGAGAATGGAGAGGGGGTGGAGAGAGGAAGAGAGAGGTGCAGAGAGGGTGGAGTGTGGGATGGAGGGGAAAGGGAGGATGAAAGGTGAGGAAGGTTGAGGGAGCAGGAGGGAGGGAGAGAGAGGGTGTGTGTAAATCATGAGAGGAATAGATCGGGAAGATGCACACAGTCTCTTGCCCAGAGTGGAGGACCAGACGACAGAGGTTTATGGTGAAGGGAGAACGATTTAATCGGACTCGGAGGGGTGACTTTTTCACACGAAGGGTGGTGAGTGTATGGAATGAGCTGCCAGTGGAGGTAGTTGCAAGTTTAAGAAACATTTGGACAGGTGCATGGATAGAACAGGTATGGAGGGATACGGACCAAGCGCAGGCAGGTGGGACTTGTTAGCTGGGACATGTTAGCCGTTGTGGTCAAGTTGGGCTGAAGGGCCTGTTTCCACACTGTATCACTATGATTCTCTGACTGTGCAAGAGAGAGAGAGAGAGAGAGAGGGAGGGGGTAGGGAGTGGGCAATGGAGGAGGTAAGGGAGGGAGAGGGGGGAGGGGGAAGGGGTAACGGGCTTGTGCTCTCCATGACGTCCATCTTCATGGAAAGCTGCTGCCACCAAAGCAGCCCGATGTTAGAGGTGACGCTCACCCACCTTTTCCCCCTTCTTTCCCTGGAAGCCAATTGCGTCGTACCCCTGTGGATCAACCAGATAGAACAGCATTAAGATTACCGCAGACAAGAGGAACTGCAGATGCTAGTTTACCAAGGAAAGGCACAACATGCTGGAGTGACTGAGTGGGTCAGGCAGTCTGATGAAGGGTCGCGATCCAAAAGTCACCTATTCCTTTTACTCCAGAGATGCTGCCTGATCCGTTGAGTTACTCCAGCAGTTGGGGGTCTACCTTTAGGATAAACCAACACCTGCAGTTTTTTCTTTCTACATCCATGGAGAACATGGATAAGTGGTGCTTTGGGTCGGGACGTTTCATTTATCAATTAACATTTAACTGTTTAATAGTTAACATTACTTCCACCAGCTCACAGTTCCAGCTGTCCCAAGAGTATCACTGTGTGGGAAGGAACTACAGATGCTGGTTTACACCGAAGATAGACACAAAATGTTGGAGTAACTCAGTGGTCAGGCAACATCTTTAGAGAAAAGGAATAGGTGACATTTCCTACAAACCTTCATCAGTCTCGTTGAAGGGTCTTGACCTGAAACGTCACCGGTTACTTTTCTCCAGAGATGTTGCCTGACATACTGAGTTACTTCAGCATTTTCTATCCATCTCCAAGTGTCTTACTGCTGTACTCCAGGGAACCCAATATCCAATGTATGCACGGAAGGATCCCTATAAGCACTGCTAACAATCAATGGTCTTTGGTAATGATGCCAGAGGGATGAGATATTGTCCAGGGCACCAGGGTATCAACTCCTGTGTATCGGCGAGACCAAGCGCAGGCTCAATGATTATTTCGCTGAACACCTCCATTCAGTCTGCCTAAACCTACCTGATCTCCCGGTTGCTCAGTCCTTTAACTCCCCAGCACATTCCCAATTTGACCTTTCTGTCCTGGGCCTCCTCCATTGTCAGAGTGAGGCCCAGCGCAAATTGGAGGAACAGCACCTCATATTTTGCTTGGGTAGCTTACACCCCAGCGGTATGAACATTGATTTCTCTAACTTCAAATAGCCCTTGCTTTCCCTCTCTCTCCATCCCCTCCCCCTTCCCAGTTCTCCCACTAGTCTTACTGTCTCTGACTAAATTTTATCTCTGTACCTCCCACTCCCCTGACATCAGTCTGAAGAAGGGCCTTGACCCGAAACGTCACCCATTCCTTCTCTCCAGAGATGCTGCCTGTCTCGCTGAGTTACTCCAGCAGTTTGTGTCATCCTTCTATTTAAACCAGCATCTGCAGTTCTTTCCTACACATCAGGGAGAATGCTATCTATTGGGACAGTTTCTTCCCAGCTGTTTTCAGGCAACTGAACCATCTTCCCAACAACTAGAGAGCAGTCCTGAACTACTATACGTCATTGGAGACCCTCAGACCGTCTTTGATCGGACTTTACTGGACTTTATCTTGTCCAAACGTTACTCACGTTATTCCCTTTGTCAAGTATCTTTATACTGTGGATGGCTCGATTGTTATCATGTACCGATGTACAGTGAAAACCTTTTGTTGCATGCTAACCAGTTAACTTTCGCTAACTGGTTAGCATGCAACAAAAGGGTTTCACTGTACATCGGTACATGTGATAATAAACTAAACTAAAAACTAAAACTGCTGCCAGACCCTTTACATCTCTCCACATAGCAGTGACCTCTGACTACACCAACCCAGAACACCAAACCTTCTGAGCACTCAGCTTCCCAGATGTGTGGAGACTGTGGGGAGATAGTAGGACTACTTTAGTTTAGTTTAGAGATAGAGCGTGGCCCTTCAGCCCACCGAGTACGCGCCAACCAGTAATCAATTGTCCCAGTATGTAGGATAGCATTAGTGTACGAGCGATCGCTGGTTGGTGCGGACCTGGTGGGCCAAAGGGCCAGTTTCCACACTGTATTTCTAAACTAAACTAAACTAAACTAAACTAAACTAAACTAAACTAAACACCCGTACACTTGTTCTATCCTACACAATAGGGACAATTTACAAAAAACAATTAACCTACAAATCTGCACGCCTTCGCAATGTGGGAGTAAACTGGAGCACCCGGAGGAAATCCATGCAGTCACAGGGAGAACGTACAAACTCAGAACAGACAGCACCAGTAGTCAGGATTGAAGCCGGGTCTCTGGCGCTGTAAGGCAGCAACCCGACCTGTTATCGGGCAACTGAATAATCCTACCACCATCAGAGAGCAGTGCTGAACTACTATCTACCTCTTATGTGAACTTACGGATTATCCTTGATCAGACTTTCCTGGCTTTACCTTGCACTAAATGTTATTCCCTTAAGATGTATCATTACACTTTAATGGCTTGATTGTAATCATGTATTGTCTTTCTGCTGACTGGATAGCACGCAGCAAAAGCTTTTCACTGTACCTCGGTACACATGACAATAAACTAAACTGAGCTGACATAACTGCTGTGCCTTATGCCCACGGTTCCTTATGCCTACTCTTCTAAAGTAAGTTTGTGTGTGAGCATGCATGTACGTGTGTATGTCTAAGAACATGTGCATATCAATGAATGTGTGATGCGTACCCAACAGTCTTTATTTATGCAGAAACAGAACTGCAGATGCTGGTACGTACCAAAGTTTGATACAAAGTGCTGGAGTAACTGAACAGGTCGAATTGGGAACTGGCTTCACCTTGCAAAGAACGTTATTATCTTATCATGTATCTATACACTGTAACTGGCTCAATTGTAAGCATGTATTGCCTTTCTGCTGACTGGATAGCATGCAACAAAAGCTTTCCACTGTACCTCGGTGCATGTGACAATAAACCAGACTAAAATGCTGCTGAGCCACTGTACGGATACTCTGCAGGACCAAAGGTTTGTTGCTACACGTGTGATGCAGTAAGTCCCAGTCATGCAGGCACCATTTACGGTGGGGCGTACCCGCTGGAATTCACGGCATGACGGAGCGCACTGGGGAAACCAGTGTAACTGCCACGTACTCTAACACTCAAACCTGCCGTGCGGAGAAGGTAGGAACTGCAGACATTTCCGTGGTGCTACAGGCATTTTGTTACCGGTCAAAAACCTCAGGCAGGGAGGGGAGGGGAGGGGAGGGGAGAGGAGGGAGGGAGGGAGGGAGGGAGGTTGAGGGCCCGGCTGGGGATGGGACCACCAGTGGGGGAGGACTGGGTGCCCACCACTCCAGCTGGGCCGGTGCCCCGGCGTTAGAAAGGCCCGTACGGTGGATCATCCCTGGGAACAGGAATCCTTGTTATTCACGTTATTCACGTTAGTCCCTTTATCATGTATCTGTACACTGTAGATGGCCCGAATGTAATCATGTGTTATCTGGTGTGGTTAGCATTTCATTGTATCTTGGTACACGTGAGAGTCAACTACAGTCAAACTCAACAACGTTGGGAGCTGGGACATTACCTTTGGTCCTGGAACACCCGGAGGCCCAGGAGGTCCCTGTGAAACAAATGGTGCAAGAGATGAGTTTCCGAAGAGCAGGATGAGCAGAGAACAATCGTGGGGTCATCCCGGACAACGGCCCGAGTCCAGCCGTTCAGCGCAGCGCAACTCCGCCCCACATCCCCCCCGTACCTGTGGTCCTGGGACTCCTGTGGAGCCTTGTCGACCAAGCTCTCCAGAGGGACCGGTTACACCCTGCAAAAGAAGCAAAGCTGTGCCTTTACATTTAAACTAGGGCCCGGTTTTAACTCATACGTTCATAAGTTATAGGAGCAGAATTAGGCCATCGAGTCGATTCCGCTACTCAGTCATGACTGATCCATCTTTCCCAGTCAAACGCATTCTCCCACCTTCTCCCCTCAACCTTTGACATCCTTACTAATCAAGAACCTGACAATCGCTGCTTTAAAAAATAGCCAATGAATTGGCCTCCACAGCCACCTGTGGCAATGAATGCCACACATTCACTCCTCTCTGGCTAAAGAAATTCCTTCTCCTTTCAGGAGACACAGGCGAATCCGTGCAAAGCATCGTCCCACTACTCCACAAGATGTACAGAGCACTCCCTCGGTATCATCCACTGGACAATCAATGCGCCCCAAACATTGTCCCTTTGGTAGTGCGGCACTCCCTCAGTGTTGCCCCATCACTGTGGTGGTGGGGAGGGAGGTATTGGTGGCAGGAGGGAGGGATTGGTGTAGGGATAGGGTTGGAGAGGGGTAGTTGGGGAAAGGTGTTGGTGAGAGTTGAAGGGTTGGTGGGAGGAAGGTTTTGGGGCAGAGGGTTGATATGCATAGAGGGGCTAGGAAGAGGAGGCAGAGGGCGAGGGGCTGGGTGAGGAGGTCAGGCACTGGGGGAGTGGGTGGGGGAGAGGATGAGTTGTGGAGAGGAACTTGATGGTGAGGGGAGGGGCTGGTGAAAGGGAAGATTGGAGTGGGAAGGGGTGATGGGGCGTGCTTGATGGGGGATGGGAACAGTTTATTGGAAGGTGCGTGTGGAGGTGAAGTTAGGGGCGAGGTGTTGATAGGGGAGAATGCTTGAACAGCAGGGTTAGTGGGAGAAGAGAGTCAGTGAAGAAAAGAGAGATTGGTGGAGAGAGAGAGGGAATTAACTGGGGGGGGGAATTGAATAGAAGGCTTACTGGGGAAGATGGACTAGGGAAGGGGTTAGTTGGGGGTAGAGGGTTTAATGGAAAGGGGGTGTTGGTGTGAGGGATGTTTGGGGGGATTTGGGTCCTTCATGTTCACTGAACGAGTGATTACTGAAAGTGTAGTCATATTCAGTTCCTGGATTCAGATGACGGAGCCTAGGCAGAAGCAGTTTATCCTCAGGATTGGCGGTGAGTATGTGCAGATCTTCTGGACAAGAACAGGGCCATACCACCAACAACTACCAACAACCTCAGCCCCCTCCCCTCCCAGTCCAAGTCAGGGCTCGGGTCATGCCCCTCCCATAAAGAACAAACACTTACCGGAAAACCGGGAATGCCTGGAACACCAGGACGACCCTGAGGAGATAAGGAGGATGTTAGGGCACGGCGCTTTTTGTCAGTGTCCTGCTGCCTGCTCCTGCCCTTGTCCAAACCCTTGACCATGCCCTTGACCATACCTTTGTCCATGCCTTTGATCATGCCCATCTCTATACCCTTGACCATGCCCATCTCTATACCCTTGACCATGCCCATCTCCATGACATTGACCATACCCTTGACCATGCCCATCTCCATGACATTGACCATACCCTTGACCATGCCCATCTCTATACCCTTGACATACCAATGACCATTCCCATGAACATGCCCATCTCCATATCCTTGACCATGCCCTTGTCCATACCCTTGACCATGTCCATCTCCATGCCCTTGACATACCCATGACCAAGCCCATCTCCATGCACTTGATCATGCCCTTGACTCCAAGGTCAGACCTGGGTCTGGAGCTGGATTTGGACCATGAGCTGCCCACTCTAGAAGTGATTGTGCCAGGCCGAGACCCAGGGTTGACCGAAGAGACCCACTCGGTCAATGAGTTGATGTTAAGATGCAGTGTCTGGTGGGGCCGCAGCAGATGACCCAACTCTGGTTACCCCCAGAGAGTGAACCCAGCTGTCAACCCAGTGAATGGTGGAACTCACCCTGTGGCTTTTGCCATCTACTGTGACGAGGAAAGTTTCACCTTTCTGGCCCTTCAGCCCGTGAGATCCCTACGGACACAAAACCAAAGACGTCAAAACCCTTGACGTTCACCTCTTTGCTGTGCGGCAGACTTCACATTTGCAACAATTCATCGTCGCGTCTACCGTCCCAGCAGCCATGTTTCTGAATAGGATCCACCCTCCTGACCTGAGAACTCAGGGACTGCCTTCGAACCCGGATTCACTGGCCGTGTCCTGTGATTCACTGGCCCTGCACCAGAATTTCACTGGGCCTAACTCGGGATCGTCTTCCCCAATCCTGGGATCGAACGCCCCTGTCCCAGGATTCCCAGCAGCCATGTTTTCAGATGGGATCCACTTCCCTGTCCTGAAAACATGGGAACGCCCCTATCTTCAGATCCACTGGCCCTGATCTGGGATATACTGGGCCTGTCCTGAGATTTTCTGGCCCTGTCCTGGGATCGACTGCCCCTGTCTCAGGATTCACTGGCACTGATCTGAGATTCTCTGGCCCTGTCTTAGGATTCATTGCTCCTGTCTATGAATTCATTTGCTCTATCCTGGGATTGACTGTACTTGTCCCAGGAGCCATGATTCCAGACAGGATCCACTTCCCTGTCCTGAAAACAAGGGGATGCCCCTATCCTCAGACCCACTGGCCCTGTCATTGTCCCTGTCCCGGAATTCTGTCCTTGTCCTGATGATTCACTCCTGTTGTCCCGGAATTCATTGGCCCTGTCCCAGATCCACTGCCCCTATCCCAGGAGTCACTCCTATTGTCTGTGGATTCTAGTCTCACCGACCTGTGTTTGGCCCATATCCCTTGAAACCTTTCCTATCTATGTACCTGTCCAATTTAACTAATACATTGTATTCTTTTAAACTTTAGTAATCATTTTATAATAAAACAGATCATTTAAAAGTGAAGAGAAGTAAAATTAAAATTCTGAACATTTGAAAATACGGGCAGGACCTACATTGTGAATGATCGGGCACTGGGAAGTGTTGCAGTGCAGAGGGATCTAGGAGTGCAGACTTTTGGCACATTGGCCTTCATCAGTCAGAGTACCGAGCATAGAAGTACAGAGGTCATGTTGCAGTTGTATAAGATGTTGGTGAGACTGCATTTAGAATACTCTGTTCAGTTCTGGGCACCATGTTATAGGAAGGATGTTGTCAAGCTGGAAAGTTCAGAGAAGATTCACGAGGATGTTGTCAGGACTAGAGGGTCTGAGCTATAGGGAGAGGTTGATTACGCTGGGTCTCTATTCCTTGGAGCGCAGGACGATGAGGGGTGATCTTATCGAGGTGTATAAAATCGTGAGAGGAATAGACCGGGTAGATGCGCAGAATCTCAGAGTAGGTGAATCGACGACCAAGGGACACAGGTTTTAGGTGAAAGGGAAAAGATTTAATAGGAATTTGAGGGGTAACTTTTTCACACAAAGGGTGGTGGGTGTATGGAACAAGCTGCCAGGGGAGGTAGTTGAGTCTGGGATTATCCCAACGTTTAAGAAACAATTAGACAGGTACATGGATAGGACAGGTTTGGAGGGATATGGACGAAACGCGGGCAGATGGGACTAGTGTAGCTGGGACATGTTGACAAGTGTGGGCAAATTGGGCCGAAGGCCCTGTTTCCACACTGTATCACTCTATGACTCTACGGATCAATGAAAATCTAGTTTTTAACTTTTTAGGGGTGCCAGTATGCCATACTTTGGTGTGGCATTAGACACATACACTAGTATGGCATACCGACACACTCACCAGTACAGAATACTAACACATACACTGGTATAGTATACCATGACAAAAAAAGCACTGGAGCGAGCAAAACTTGCAAAAGATGATTTGTTGAATGTGGAGGCTGGTGAAGTGGAAGGGGAGGATCAGGGGAAACCTGTCCCTGCTCTGTCCAGGAGGAGAGGGTGTGAGAGCAGAGGTCTGGAAATGGAAATGATGCAGTCAAGGGCTCTGACCGCTCTGGTCGAGGGTGGCCGTAGTTCAGGAACAAGGAAAAACCTTTCAGATGAACGTGGGTGGAAAGTCTCATCATCAGAGCAAATGTGGCAGAGACTCTGTAACACGGGGAATGGAATGGAGTCCTTGCAGTAGGAAGAAGGGCGGAGGTGTAGTCAAGAGAAGAGTTGGAACCTTTTACAAACCCAGCATAGGGCTGAATGGGCTGAATGGCCTCATGAATACTGTGATGCAGGGCCTTCCTCCGGTTTGCAATTGCAGTGTTAATCCCCTGATGCAGTGTTATTCCACGCTCCCCATGCAATGCATTAGACGACATGTACTTACAGGCCGGCCAGGCTGTCCCGAGAAGCCAGATGTTCCCCATTTACCGGCGTCTCCCCTGGTCCCATTGCAGCCATCTCGTCCAGGTGGTCCTCTGGGGCCATGCTGTCCTGGGTGGCCCTTTAACACAAGTTTCATCAGCAGAGTTACTCAGGCAGCTCAGTGTCCCACTGATAGCCCCAGCGCTTCACCCTCCCTCACACCCAGAGCTTCACACCACATACACTGTGGTGACCTGCTAGCACTGGGCCTCCGGGCCACCGGCAAGTAGATCAGCAAAAGGCAATTGGGTGGATCATTGCTTAGTAATTGTCCACATTCATCCCAGTGTTGGGAGTCTCACTGTTAGTAATCATTTCTTGATTAGTAAGGCATCAAGGATTACATGGATAAGGCAGGAGAATGGGGTTGAGAGGGAAAAATAGATCAGCCATGATCGAATGGCAGAGCAGACTTAATGGGCCGGATCGATTAATACTGGTCTTCTGTCCTTCTGGTCATCGGTCTTAGGTCTTAGCTATTGGGTATTGGGAATTGGGTATTGGGAATTGGGAATTGGGTATTGGGTCTTAGGTCTTAGCTATTGGGTATTGGGTCTTGCTTATTGGGTATTGGGTCTTGGGTATTGGGTATTGGGTCTTGGGTATTGGGTATTGGGAATTGGGTCGGGTCTTAGCTATTAGGTATTGCTTTTTTACTCATGGTCTCATAGTCTTGGGGTCTTATGAAGGATTGATTGGCATTTGTCCCAGCCTTCTACCCCACCCCCATCCCACCCTGGTCGGCTCCGCGTGATCCTGCCTCGCAAACCTTGCCCCTCACTCACCGTTCCCCGACCCGCTTCGTTCCTCTCGGTCCAGCCACAAAGGCTGAACCTCCCACGGCCCCCATACCTGGCCCTGAACTGCACTCTGGATCCAAAGACCAGAAACTCACCGGAATCCCGTCATTCCCTGCAAATCCAGGCACTCCCATCGGTCCCTGTTTAAAAAAAAGTAGTAAATAGATTGAGAGAGTTTGTGATGGAAAACATTAACCTCCATACTCGGAAGCCATCGGGGGGGTCGGAGCAGGGTTCTCCCCATAGACCACACGGCAGGGGATTTGGATGTGGACCCCCAGCATTCCCATTGAGGGAGGACTTAGCTCTGCTGCTGACACTTCCACTGGCCAAACTCCTAAGGTCCACCTGATGTAGAAGGCTTGGCGACAGAGAGTGTTGGGCTGTGGGAGAGCATTAATATACCATGATCATCATCACAGTCGCAGTGGCGCAGCGGAAGAGTTGCTGCCTTAAAGCGAATGCAGCGCTGGAGACCCGGGTTCGATCCTGACTATGGACTGCTGTCTGTACGGAGTTTGTATGTTCTCCCCGTGATCTGCATGGGTTTTTTCCGTGATCTTCGGTTTCCTCCCACACTCCAAAGATGTACAGGTTTGTAGGTTAATTGGTTTGGTAAATGTAAAAATTGTCCCTAGTGGGTGTAGGATAGTGTTAAGAATTGTCCCTATTGGGTATAGGATACTTCCAGTATAGTCCCTGGTAGACTCTTTGGAAGTGATGACCACAAGATACAAGATACAGTGGCCACCAGCCAGCCTCTCAGAGATCCCAGCGCACTCCCAACAAAAGGTAATTTAGAACGGAGATGAGGAAGAACTTTTTCAGTCAGAGAGTGGTGAAGGTGTGGAATTCTCTGCCTCAGAAGGCAGTGGAGGCCAGTTCGTTGGATGCTTTCAAGAGAGAGCTGGATAGAGCTCTTAAGGATAGCAGAGTGAGGGGGTATGGGGAGTAGGCAGGAACGGGGTACTGATTGAGAGTGATCAGCCATGATCGCATTGAATGGAGGTGCTGGCTCGAAGGGCTGAATGGCCTACTCCTGTCTATTGTCTATTGTCTATTGTCGGCAGAACTGGGGAAAGTGAGTTTAGTTCTAGTTTGGTTTGTCATTGTCACGTGTACAGTGAAAAGCTTTTTTGTTGCATGCTATCCAGACAGCGATAAGACTGTACATGATTTGTACATGGTTTAGAGGGATATGGTCAAATGCAGTTAGGCTGGACTAGTGTAGATGGGACATGCTGGCCGACGTGGGCAGGTTGGGCCAAAGGGCCTGTTTCCACGTGTAAGGCTCTATGATTCTATGATGACAATCAAACCATCCATGGTGTGCAGATACAGGATAAAGGGAATAACATTTAGTGTAAGATAAAATCCAGTAACGTCAGATTAAAGATAGTTTGAAGGTCTCCAATGAGGTAGATGGGAGGGCAGGACCGTTCTCTAGTGCAAACATTCGACTGGACTGGAATTTGGGGGATGAAAGTTTCACTCCTGAAACATGCCGGGGATGTGCTGCGGGTTCTCCAGTTGGTGCCGATTAAGACCCCAAACTAGGCAAGCTCCCAGGAGCCATCCTGAACCATGCATTAACCCATCTGTCAGTGCAGTGGCCAGCAATCTGGCTTTCTGTGCTCACGGGAAGGGTGCAGGAGTTTCCAGCTCAGTAGGGAGATTGGGGGAAAGTCAGTGCAGGTGTGATGGGGGTGGAGGGTGGGATTTGTTCTCCAATTGTATCGAGCTAAGGAAGAAACCAGGCTTAGACCCTGGACCCTGAATGACCATCCTGAAGAATGAAGGAGATCTTTCTGGGCCAAAGGGCCTGTTTCCACACTATTTGACTCAATGACTCTATCTTTCTGGCATGAGCCATCCACCAGCTTCAGCGAGGAAGGAGATTCCCAGAGCAGGTCTTGGAATAATTTGGTGTGTGGCTGCTTTTTGGGAAGGTGGGAGTGTGGGGGGGTGGGGGGGGGGGTTGGGTCCTCTGAGTCGCAAAGTTCTTGCTGGGGACACCAAGTGATCGAGGTAGTCTCTGGGATTGGTCAGAGGGCATATGGGGAGTGGGTGGAGATGCAGTGATAACCTTTCTAGTGGTTAGTTAGAGGAGGAAACGGCATAAGTTAGGCAGGTTCCTGAACAGAAGGACTGCTCCCTCGGTGCTCAGTGAGACCAGGACCTTCGGTGTGATCTCACTGGCTCTGCGGGATTGTTTCCCCGTCGGTGCTATGTTTACACGACGGTTCTGACTCACCTTGTCTCCGGCCTGGCCTGTCAGACCTTCGACCCCTCGGTGGCCTTTCGCTCCATGGTGTCCGGACACTCCCTGACGTCCGGTTGGCCCCTCTGGTCCCTGGGCTCCTCGCAATCCTGGAGACCCCGGACGGCCCTGGGGAAACAGAGGTGTGAGCTGGCTGCTGGTCGCATGTCATAAAGCATTCACAGTGGCAGGGCACTCAGGCACAGTCTAAACTCCACAGGAAACTGGGGCACAGTCTAAACTCCACAGGGCATTCGGGCGCAGTCTCACCCCCAGCAGGGCACTCGGGCACAGTCTCACCCCCAGCAGGCAGCTTTGGGTACATTCTCACTCCCAGCAGACCACTCTAGGTACAGTCTCAGCCCCAGCAGGCTTCTTCCAATACCTTTCACCCCCAACCGGACACTCAGGCACAGTCTCATCCCAGCAGGGACCTAGGCACAGTCTCAATCCCAGCAGGCAATATAGCCTCACTCCCAGCAGGCAGCTCCCAATATAGCCTCACTCCTAGCAGAGCACCCGGGTACAGTCTTACTCCCAGCAGGCTGCTTCCAATACAGTCTCACTCCCAGCAGGCTACTTCCAATATAGTCTCACTCCCAGCAGGCTGCTTCCAATATAGTCTCACTCCCAGCAGGCTGCCTCCAAAACAGTCTCACTCCCAAATATACTCACTGCCAGCAGGCTGCTCCCAATATAGTCTCACTCCCAGCAGGGCACTCCTGATACAATCTCACTCCCAAGAGGCTGCTCCAGGTGCAGACTCACTCCAAACAGACTACTCCAGTCTCACTCTCATCGGGGCTGCATCGAGTCTCACTCCCATCAGCGCCACTCCAAACATTATCTCATTCCCAATGTAGTCTCACTCTAAACATGGAAGGGCCATTCAGAAGCTAAATAACAGAGGTGGAGTAGCTGTTCCTGGGCCTGGTGGTGCGCACTTTCAAGCTTCTGTTCCATCTGCCCGACATGAGCAGGGAGAAGAAGGAATGACCAGGGTGGGACAAATCTTTGATTGTGTTGAAACAAGGAACTGCAGATGCTGGTTTACACAAAGGTCTGAAGTAGTCTCGACCCAAAACACCACCTATCCATCTTCCCCAGAGATGTTGCCTGACCGGCTGAGTTACTGCAGCACTTTGTGTCCTTCTTTGAGAAAGTTGGCTGTTTTTCCAAGGTAGCATGAAGTGTAGATTGAGTCAATGCTGGTGAGTCTGATTGGCCCTCGACAGAGAGTTGGTATTATTTACACCAAGGAACTTGAAGTTTTCTACCATTTCCACTTTGGCACCATGGTGATTCTATCCCCACCTCTCAGCTCCTCTGAACTTCAGTCGCCTATCCAACTGAAGGAAATAGAAACATAGAAACGTAGAAAAATAGGTGCGGGAGTAGGCCATTTGGCCCTTCGAGCCATGCAATATGATCATATCTGATCATCAAAAATCAGTACCCCGTTCTTGTTTTTTCCCCATATCCCTCGATTTCTTTCGCCCTAAGTGCTAAATCTAACTCCCTCTTGAAAACATCCAGTGAATTGGCCTCCACTCCCTTCTGTGGCAGAGAATTCCACAGATTCACAACTCTCAGGCTTTTCCTCATCTCAGTCCTAAATGGCCTACCCCTTATTCTTAAACTGTGACCCATGGTTCTGGACTCCCCCAACATTGGGAACATTTTTCTTGCATCTAGCCCGTCCAATCTTTTAAGATTTCATCATATGTCAGTCCCGCCGTCTCGGGAATTAACCAGGTGAACCTACGTTGCACTCCCTCAATAGCAATAATGTCCTTCCTCAAATTAGGAGACCAAAATTGCACACAATAAACCAGGTGTGTTCTCACTAGGACCCCGTACAACTGCTGTAGGACCTCCTTGCTCCTAAACTCAAATCCTCTCGCAATGTTAACATGCCATAAGCTTTCTTCACTGCCTGCTAACCTGCATGCTTACTTTCAGTGACTGATGTACAAAGACACCCAGGTCATGTTGCACCTCCCCTTTTTCCTAATCTGACACCATTCAGATAATAACTTGCCTTCCTGTTCTTGCCACTAAAGTAGATCACCTTACATTTATCCACAGGTGGCTGGGGGCCTGTCTTGTTCTGGGTACAGATCAGAGCTAATCTTAGATCAAAAGCTTGGGAAATGGGAAATCAAATCTAATACTGGAAGTGATTGAGTGAAGGTTTCTGGTGCAGTTTCTGGGCATTCCACAGGGTGGCGGAGTGATGCAGGGAATGAATGGGATCCGTCCCGTTCCAGTGAGACTCAGTGACCGCAGTAGAACCACGACCTCTGCCTTTTATGATGGTTCCTGTGTCCATGGACCCACTGCAGCAAGGACACCAATGCCCAGATGGGAGCGCCACATCTCCAGTTTCAAACTATTCTCCAGAACCACAGAAGGCAAGATCCAGACAATATTCCCAGTACCAGTGTCGAGGGAGCGCCACACTGTGAGAGGAGCAATGCTGAAAGAGCGCCACTCTCTCCCTCCCCCTCTCTCTTACCCCCCTCTCCCCCTGTCTCCCCCTCTGTCTCTACCCCCCTCTCTCCCTCTCTCCCCCTCTCCCTCTCTCTCCCCTCTCGCCTCCTCTCTCCCTCCCCATCTCCCCACCCTCTCTGCCCCCCTCTTTTTCTCCTCCTCCTCTCTCTCTCCCTCTTTCTCCCCTCTCACTCTCTCCCTCTCTCTCTGCCATCTCCCCCATCTCCCTCCCTCTCTCTCTCCCCTCTCTCTCGCCCCCTCTCTAACCCCCTCTCTCTCGCCTCTCTCTCTCTCTCCCTCTCCCCTCCCTCTCTCCCCCTCGCTTTCTCTCTCCCTCTCTCTCTTCCTCCTCTCCCTATCCCCTCTCACTCTCACCTCTCCCTCTCTCCCTCTCTCTGCCGTCTCCCCCCCCCCCCCCCCCCCAATCTCCCTCCTTGTCTCTCTCCCCTCTCTCCCCATCTCCTCTCTCTCTCTCTCTCTCCCAATCTCTCTCCCTCTTCCTTCACCTGCTGGAATTACCAGGCTGGAGTTGGTGATGGTGGTGACTGGGAGGAGGGGAGAACGAACTCTGGTGAAACCTCTCAATGACCAAAACATCTGTGAACTTCAGCTGGGAACATCTGTGAGAGATTAAACATCCCAGCAGCTGAGCAAGGTAATTTCAGCAAAAGACCCTTGGTGCCGGATTCCCAGAATTCCTGGTAAACACGCTGTTCGGGAACAGTTCACTTTGCCCAGTGAATTAACTCTTGAAGCAGCAAGCTCCAGTAGAAACCCGGGCAATGTGAGCAGACACCTCTCAGGTGGTGGGTCTTGGCAGATTCTCAGGAACAGGGGTAGACTGGAGGCCTTACTTACCCTGTCCCCACCCCTCCTTTACTCTCACCCCATCACTCTCTTCCCTCCTTTCTTTCTCTCCCTCTCCCATCACCTTTTATATCCCTCTCTTTTTCTCTCTCCCTGCCCATTGTTCCCACTTCTAATCCTCTCATTACCCATTTTTCTCACCTCCTCCTTTCTGTTCCTCTCTCCCTGCCTCTTTCTCCCATTGAAGATAGACATAAAATGCTGGAGTAACTTAGCGGGTCAGGCAGCATCTCTGGAGTGAAGAAAAAGGTGACATTTCGGGCCGAGAACCTTCTTCAGTCTGAGAGTCAGGGAAGAGGGAAACTGGAGAAATGGAAGGGTACAAAGAGAATGAAAGGTGTGAAAATGACATCAAAGCAGAGGCTGCTCAAGGAAATGTAGAATGGTTCAGTGTTGTCTGAGGGGAAGGTGACAATGAGGCCTATGAACAGTAAAATGAATCAGGCGAGTCTGGGTTAAAACATGGCCGTACAGCGAGAGAGGAGGAGGAATCACAGAGGAGGAGCAGCGAGAGAGGGTGTGGCAGAACACTCATCAGAGAGAGGACGATAACTTCTTCAAAGTAGGTATACCATGAGGAGATTTTGCAGTGGAACAGATGAAGGAACTGCAGATGCCAGTTCACACTGAAGATAGACTGAATGTCTGCATCTCAACAATGAATAGAAAATGTTGGATGTAGGTGAGATGCTGAATAACCAGAGCTGTCAGTGCAGGGACCCCACTGTGGTTACACAGTTTTACCATGGTACACAGTCTCACCATGGTACCCAGTCTCACCCCGGTATCCAGTCTCACTGCGGTACACAGTCTCCGTGGTACCCAGTCTCACCGCGGTATCCAGTCTCACCGCGGTACCCAGTCTCACCGCGGTACACAGTCTCACCGCGGTACACAGTCTCACCGTGGTACCCAGTCTCACCGCGGTATTCAGTCTCACCGCGGTACACAGTCTCACCGTGGTACCCAGTCTCACCGCGGTATTCAGTCTCACCGCGGTACACAGTCTCCGTGGTACCCAGTCTCACCGCGGTATCCAGTCTCACCGCGGTACACAGTCTCCGTGGTACCCAGTCTCACCGCGGTACCCAGTCTCACCGCGGTACACAGTCTCACCGTGGTACCCAGTCTCACCGCGGTACCCAGTCTCACCGTGGTACCCAGTCTCACCGTGGTACACAGTCTCACCGCGGTACACAGTCTCATTTGTGTACACGATCTCCTTGATTCACAATCTCACTGTGATATTCTTTGGTTCTTGCAGACAATGCAGGTGTTAGAAAAGCTATTTACATTATTGTTTATTGACTGGTAGAATTCAATAGGGAGGTCGTGCTTCAGTTACACAAGACCATGTCTGGAGAACTGTGACCGCCACTGCTCTCTGTATTCAGAAGGATGTTGCCAGAACATAGAACAGTACTACACAGGAACAGACCCTTCATCCCACGATGTAAGTGCTGACTATGACACCAATTTATAGTAATCTAATTGCCTCCACATGATCCGTTTCCCTCCATCTCCTGCCTCCTCGTGTGTCTTTCGAAATACCTCTTAAATATTGTTATGGTATCTGCTTCTCATATCTTGTCTGGTGACGCATTCCAGGCACTTCTGTCTCTCTGTAAAACAATTTGTCTCGCATATTTCCTTTAAACTTTCCACCTCTCATCTTAGATTTATGCTCTCTGGTATTTACCATTTCCATCTGGGGAAAAAAAAGACTTTGACTGGCTACCATACAGTGCCCTCCATAATGTTTGGGATAAAGCCCATCATTTATTGATTTGCCTCTGTACTCCACAATTTGAGATTTGTAATAGAAAAAAAACACATGTGGTTAAAGTGCACATTGTCAGATTTTAATAAAGGCCATTTTTATACATTTTGGTTTCACCATGTAGAAATTACAGCTGTGTTTATACAGAGTCCCCCCATTTCAGGGCACCATAATGTTTGGGACACATGGCTTCAAATGTGTTTGTAATTGCTCAGGTGTGTTTCATTGCCTCCTTAATGCAGGTATAAGAGAGCTCTCAGCACCTAGTCTTTCCTCCAGTCTTGCCATCACTTTTGGAAAGTTTTATTGCTGTTTATCAACATGAGGACCAAAGTTGTGCCAATGAAAGTCAAAGAAGCCATTATGAGACTGAGAAACAATAAAACTGTTAGAAACATCAGCCAAACCTTAGGCTTACCAAAATTAATTGTTTGGAACATCATTAAGAAGAAAGTGAGCACTGGTGAGCTTACTAATCGCAAAGGGACTGACGTCAGGGGAGGGGGCGGGACAAAGATAGATCTTCCCGAAGATCTATCCAAAATGTCACCCATTCCTTCTCTCCCGAGATGCTGCCTGACCTGCTGAGTTACTCCAGCTTTTCATGTCTACCTTCGGCACACCACTAGTCACAGGCCACCAGTCCAAGAAGCAACCTTCTACCATCACCTTCTGCTTCCTTCCATGAAGTTAATTTTCTATCCATTCAACTATCTCTCCTTGGATTCCATGCAACCTAACCTTCCAGAGTAGCCTACCATGTGGAACCTTGTCAAATGCTTTGCTGAACTTCATATATACAACATCTACAGCTCTGCCCTCATCAACCTATTTGGTCACGTCTTCTAAAAAATCAATCAGATTTGTGAGACATGACCTTCCATGCACAAAACTATGCTGACTATCCCTTATCAGCCCTTGCCCATTTGAATGCATGTATATTCTATCGTTCAGAATAATCTAGTAACTTTCCAACTACAAATGTTAAGCTCACTGGCCTATTGTTCCCAGCATTTTCCCTAGATGCCCTTATTGAATAGAGGCACAACATTTCCCACCCTAATGTTCTTAAAGAGACACAACACTTCTTCCTTCTTGATGCCCGAGAATATCAGCATATCATTCCCTTAATATCACAATGCCCACAGTGCATACTGTTGCAAACTACACATTTAGTATCTCGTTCACTTTCTCTGGTTCCAGGTATAAATTCTCTCCTTTGTCCTTGACTGGTTTTACCCTCTCCCTCAATACCTTCTTGTTTTTAATGTATGTACAACATACAATGAGATTTTCCTTCATCCTACTTGCCAGGAACATTCCATGGCTCCTTTCAGCCCTCCCAATTCCCTGCGTGAGTTCTTTCCCGCTTCCTTTGTATTCCTCAAGGGCCCGGTCAGATTTCAACTTCCTAATCCTTAGAAACGCTTCCTTTTTCTTTTTGACTAAATTTACAACATCTCTCACTGTCCTGAACCTTTCCATCTTTGCCTTTTTTCCTCCAAGGAGCATATTGGTTCTGAATTCTGACCAGATGGCCTTTAAATAACTTTCACATGTCAAATGTGGATTTACGCAATAATAGCTGCTCCCAATCTACTCTCAGCAGCTCCTGCCTGGTAAAGTTATCATCTAACTTTCCCCAATTCTGCAGTCTTTCCCAAGGGACACTCTTATCCATAAGCATGCCAAAATGATAAGTAATGCAGTTATTTATGATTGCTGATCTCAAAATGCTCTTTTGCTGGAACTCCGATCACCTAGCAAGGCTTATTTTTCAGTACAAGGTCTAGTGAATCCTTCTCCTTGCTCAGAATATCTACATACCGTGTCAGGAAATCCCATGGATATACCTACGAAGTATAGTCCCATCTAAGCCTCTGGCACTGAGGAAGTTCTGGTCAATATTGGGAAATTAAAGTGATTCATAAGTTCATAAGTTCTAGGAGCAGAATAAGGCTAGTCAGCCCATCAAGTTTACTCCACCATTCAATCATGGCTCATTATCTTTCCCTCTACCCCATTCTCCTGCCTTCTCCCCATAACCACTGACACCTGTACCAATCAAGAATCTATCAATCTCCGCCTTAAAAATATTAATTGACGTCCTCTACAGCCACCTGTGGCAATGAATTCCACAGATTCACCACCCTCTGACTAAAGAAATTCCTTCATATCTCCTTTCTAAAGGTACGTCCTTTTATTCTGAGGCTAGGGCCTCTAGTCCTGGACTCTCCCACTAGTGGAAACAACCTCTCCACATTCACTCTATCTGGGCTTTTCACTATTTGGTAAGTTTCAACGAGGTCCCCCCCCTCATCCTTCTAAACTCCAGTAAATACAGGCCCAGTGCCTTCAAACGCTCAACATATGTTAACCCTATCATTGCTGAGATCATTCTCATAAACCTCCTCTGGACCCTCTCCAATGTCAGCACATCCTTCCACGGATATGGGGCCCATACTGCTCACAATACTCCAAATGTAGTCTGACCAGTGCCTTATCGAGCCTCAGCATTGCATCCCTGTTTAGGCATCCCTCTCAAAATAAAGGCCAGCAATACATTAGCCTACAATTCACTTCACTACAGCTATCCTGCTGCTTTTACATTTTTCCATGCTCTGCCTACGTATCTGTTCTTCTATCTGATGGCTAATGGAAGGCCTTATGTATAATCCCATAATAATGATTACACGTCTCTTATTCATGAGCTCTAGCTATATTGCTTCAGTGGATTACCTCTCGGAAATGTCTCTCTAGGGTCGACTATGGCATTTTCCTTGATCCTAGTGCAGCTCCTCCATTTCCTTTACATCCCTTTCCATCACATTGGTACGTTGAGCCCCCAGCCCTGAACCTCTCACAAGCAAGTCTCTCTAATGGTTATATTATAGTTCCATACACGAATAAAAGCTCGAAATTCATCTGTCTAACCGTTAATATTCCTTGCATTGAAATTAACACACTTCAGCCTATCAGTCTTGCTGTATTCATGAACCAGGGATTGGAAGGGAGTTTCAGGGTACAGGCAACGGAAGGTGGAGAGAGAGAGGCCAGGAAGGAGAGGGAGTTCCAGAGCTCAGAGACCAGGCAAAGTAAAGTCTGGCCATGTGGTGGAGTGATGAGAAATTGAATGATTTTGAAGATTCGTTAGATAGAGCTCCAGGGGCTAGCAGAATCAAGGGATATGGGGAGAAGGCAGGCACAGGTTACTGATTGTGAATGATCAGCCATGATCACAATGAACGGCGGTGCTGGCTCGAATGGCCAAATGGCCTCCTCCTGCACCTATTTTCTATGTTTCTATGTTTCAATGTTTCTATTCGGTAATTAAGGAAAGGTTTTGTGTGAACTCCGATTCACAGAGGGCCCAAGGTGGAGATGGGCCATGGCGGGTGTGTGTTGGAACAGTGATCATGTTGGGGGGTTGGGGGAAGGGGAGTGGTAACTGGGTGATATGGGGAGTATTGATAGAGGTGAAGGGATAAGTGACGAGGAGCACTGTGACATGAACAGAGGGCAGAGAGAGCTCTGAATCTGTGATTTTCAAACAGGATATCACCTTGACCCCATCTCCTATGCCTGTGCTGTCTAAGCACCACAGACTGTGGGCGTAGAAATTCCAGCAACACTGTCCTCTCCCTTTCCCCTTCCCTCTGCTCAACTGCCTCCCACTTAGCACTGCATTGATTTAATAATTCTCATCCCTGTTTCCACAATCTCTCCCATCCCACTGCCCCAGAAGGGCAGCAAAGTGGCGCAGCGGTAGAGCTGGTGCCTAACAGCGCCAGAAACCCGGGTTCGATCCTGACTATGGGTGCTGTCTGTACGGAGTTTGTACGTTTTCCCTGTGACCACGTGGGTTTTCTCCAGGTTCACTGGTTACCTCCCACACTCCAAAGACGTACAGGTTTGTAGGTTAATCGGCTTCGGTAAAATTGTAAATTGTCTCTAGTGTGTAGAATAGTGCTAGTGTAAGGGGATCGCTGGTCGGTGTAGACTCGGTAGGCCGAAGGGCCTCTTTCCACACAGTATCTCTAAAGCCTAAAAGTTTAAACTTGTTCAGATCAAATCTGGACTCTTACAAATCCACCTTTCCATCATTTGCTTCTCCCTGCTCCAACCTCCCTGCTCCAACCTATTTACCACTAGCAGCATCCATCTTGCCTCGGCCCCCAGCTCTGGATTCTCTCCACACTTATCCGCCTCTCCCTCCCCCTTCCACCCCCCTTCTATTGCATGGGTCTCGAGCTCTGGCACTCTCCGCTCACACCTCTCCCACTCTTGAAAATCCCTTCTGAATCCTCTGGCTTTGTCTGAGGATCAAGTCACCTGTCCCAACATCTCATAATGTGGCTCGATGTCAGAATCTGTTTGATATTTGTGGAGCGCTGGGATATTTTCCAGTTAGCGTGGAGTGTGATTACTCAACACCGCTCCTGCTGATCAACAGGGGGATAAGCCATTAGCGTTGTGGGAAATTGGACCCACCATCAATGTTAGTGAGAAGCCCAAATGACCAATACAGTTGGAAGGAAAAACTAAATAACAAAACATCTGTCTTGTGAAATTGACCTGTTTTTAATGGCAGGTCATGTTTTAGTAACGTAGAACATAGAATATAGAACAGGACAGGACAGGAACATGCCCTTTGGGCCACAATATCCGTGATGAAATTGATGCCAAGTTAAATTTTAGTTTAGTTTGGATGGATACAGCATTGAAATAGGCACCTCGGCCCACCGAGCCCATGCTGACCATCCATCACACATTCACACTAGTTCTGCTATCCCTCTTTCTTATTGGCTCCCAACACACTGGAATTAATTTCACAGAGGACAATCAAGTTACAAACACACTTGTCTTTGGGATATGGGAGAAAAGTTAAACACTTGGAAGAAATCCTCACTATCACAGGGATAATGTGCAAACTCTACACAGACGACATCCAAGGTCAGGATCGAACCCAGGTGTTCGTGAGGGATTGTGAGGCAACAGCTCCACCAGCTGCACCACTGTGCTGTCACTAATCTCCACTGCCTACACGTGTCCTATATTCCTCCATTCCCTGCACATCCTTGTGCCTATCTAAAAGCCTTGTGCTGCTGGCAAAGGAGACTGCTAGCACAATGATATCCCAGAGACCAAGGCCAGAGGGGCAAAGACCAATGGTACTCTCCCAAATGAGCAGTGAGGAGGTTTGAGTGCATTACTGTAGAATCGAGGAACTTCAGATGCTGGTTGATATACAATTTAAAGAAAGGTTTTGACACAGAACCTCACCTATCCATGTACTCCAGGGATGCTGCCTGACCTACTGAGCCATACCAGCACTTTGGGTCTTAGGGTGCATTACTGTTCACTTAATCTGCAAACACCAATGAACCTAATGTGTAGCTTGGATTAGCATATGTGCACACGTAGCTGGGGATCAATGAGCTGACATTTCACATGAACCTAGGATCGACGTGCTTGCTGTTGATGTACGGAGGAGTATCAATGCGTTTAAGTACACTTAAGCTTTTGTGGACGGGGTTAATTTAGAGTTAAACTCATTTTAACTGCAGTGAAAAGTTGGTACCTTTCCTCGCCCACGACATTCCTCAGCATTTCCTCTGGAATTTATTTCACAAAGGCCCTCCGTTAATGACAAACCCGTTTGTCTGGGATTTTTCCAGCATTGCTGATCTTAGCATTGTTACATTCCTCTCCCATCCTTAAATCATATGCAAACGAGTGTCCATTAGCTGAGAACCCTTGCTGGCTTGTGTCAAAGGTTTCATCCGCCCACGCTCTGAGGAAATCTCTGATTCCCTGTCCCCAGGCGCGGATTTTGGAGACTTATTCAGCTGAGGAACAGTACAAGAGTGGGCGGAGGCCAAAATCGCAATGTCCCAGCATTTGTCCTTGGCAACACCACTACACTTCCTCTCCCACAGTCTTCCCCCATCTCTCTCCGCAGGGATTTTTGAACATGTCAAAGAGTTAAAAAAAAACCTGAAACCTGGAAGCTGGTAATCCTGCAGATCGAGACACACAAACTAAATACAGATCCCTGGAAGAATCGTAATCTGCACAGAAGCCCAGGGCGCCGAGTTTTGAAGGGTTTGGTTCAAAAGGGGTGGATCTGAAGACTGCGATCTGCCTGACCCGCTGAGTTACTCCAGCATTTTGTGGACATCAGTCTGAAGAAGGGTCTCGACCCGAAACGTCACCCATTCCTTCTCTCCAGAGATGCTGCCTGACCTGCTGAGTTACTCCAGCATTTTGTGATACCTTTGATTTGTACCAGCATCTGCAGTTATTTTCCTACGCGATCTCCTTGTTATTGCATTGTTATTCATTGCTGTGTGTGTATGTGTGTATGTGGGAGTGGTGGGGAGGGGGGTAAAGGAAGTGAACGAGATGTGGAGAGGGAGTAGGATTAGACCAGGTGGGATATTAAAGTGTGTGGAGAGTGAGTGAGTGGGGTTAGACTGGGTGGGATATTAAAGTGTGTGGCGAGGGAGGGTGGGATTAGACGTGGTGATACATTAAGGTGTGTGGAGAGGGAGGGAGTGAGGTTAGACTGGGTGGGATATTAAAGGGTGTAAAGGGGGAGGAAGTGACATTGGATAAGGTGGTTCCTGGTGAAGAGAAAACCCAGGGGTACCTTGTGCCGACGGTTGAGACTCCAGAGCTCAAGCTTGGTCTGGCAGCTTCATGATCCAGTGTCCAAACACATCGTGGCTCATTGATTACCTTGTGTCTGCACAACCCCAGCCAACTGACGCAGCCTGTTTTACTTGGATTTGCTCTTTGAATTTACGCTTCAATCCTTATCGCATTACCACGTCGGCTGGTTCCCATGGCGATGGCCAAAATTTCAAACTGAGACCATTTGAAACGCTTTCATGTCGGTCCTGGGGAAAAGTTTGGAATTGTGCTCCTATCCCATCACGTAAATCGTAAAATATCACGGTGTGGGTGGATAAACCTCTGAGGCACTGAGGAATAGATCCCAGGGACATATCCCAAACCACAGTCACTCAGATCTACTTAGTTCATCCCCACTGGGGGAGGGAATTAACCCCAACCCACTTCCATGTGAGGAAAAGATGTTCCCGATCACATGTGTAGGAAGGAACTGCAGATGCTGGTTTACACTGAAGACTGACACAAAATGCTGGAGTAATTCAGCCGGACAGGCAGCATCTCTGGAGAGAAGGGATGGATGACGTTTCGGGTCGAGACCGAAATGCCACCCATTCCTTCTATCCAGAGATGCTGCCTGTCCCGCTGAGTGACTCCAGCATTTTGTGTCTATTCTTCATCACATGGCAGACTCGATTCGGGTTGTGCAAATTCCCACACCCCCTCTCATTGGGTGGTGTACCTCTTACCCTGGACAGCTATGCTTGACCAGGCCAACCCTACAATGCCACCAGGACTGTGGGCCTTCATGTTCAGGTCAAGAACCCTGCACTTGCAAACTGGGACTTGGAAATTTTGACAGGGTTGCCAAAACCGGCGACTCTGTGTACTGTCTCAGTGTACTACTCTTGCTATCCACTTTGATGCTGTAACACCGTAAATTTCCCTGGTGTGCGACGAATAAAGGAATATATTATTATTATTACTGCTATACACTTGTACTGTATCTGAGATGCCTATCTAAGATGTATCTAAGTGCTTATGTATAGTGATACTTGAACTGTACACAAAGATAAATTTCACTGTACCTAAGTGCACATGACATATAAAGCACCAAGCATCTCCCACCCTCTAATGCAGTAAGCCACTAACCACCCTCTCTTTCCAAATTGCCAATAAACTAACAGAAGTGTGGAGAGAGTAGGGATGTGGGATTAGCCAGAGGGGGAGAGGATGTGGGATTATTTGGAGAGTACAGTGAGATTAATTAAAGAGAGTGTGGAAATGTGATTAATCGGAATGATCAGGGAAATTGGATTGATTGAAGTGGATTATTTGCAGAAACCCATTAACAGACCTGGCCAAGGTTCAATTGGGTGTATCAGCTTTCTTTGGGTGTGAAGACTCACTGCAGAAAGACCTTGGTCTAGGCTTCAGTCGGCTCCTAATGCTGGCTCTGGCTGAGCAATTGCCGAAAGACAGCACCATGGCTGGTACAGAGGGTGTCTGTGCTCAATCCATAAGGAAGGCCTCTCCTTCACAGAAACCAGGAACAACTTAGGCTGAAGAAGAAGGGTCCCAACTTGAACAGTCACCTATCCATGTTGTCCAGAGATGCTGCCTGATCTGCTGAGTTACTCCAGCATGTTCTGTTCCTTTGTGTAAACCAGCATCTGCAATTCCTGTTTCTGGCCGTGCTGTGCTGAGGGTGGGGTAGGGCTGAGGGTGTAGGGCTGAGGGTGGAGTAGGGCTGAGGGGAGTGGAGGGCTTAGGGGAGCGGAGGGCTGAGGGGGGTGTAGGGCTGTGGGGGCAGGGCCTAGAGATGGAGTAGGTCTGAGGGTGGCTGAGGCATGGAGAAGGGCAGAGAGTGGAGTAGGGCTGAGGGTGGAGTAGGGCTGAGGGTGGCTGAGGCATGGAGAAGGGCAGAGAGTGGAGTAGGGCTGAGGGTGGAGTAGGGCTGAGGGTGGAGCAGGGCTGAGGGTGGAGTAGGAGTGAGGGCGGCTGAGGGATGGAGAAGGGCTGAAAGGGGTGGGGGGGACTGAGGGAAGTAGTAGGGCAATGCTAATGGAGTATGCTAATGGAGTAGAAACTGGCCATTTATACCTCAAGCCCAGTAAAATCAATGCTGATGTGACTACAACCTCAATACCTCCCCTCCTTGGCTATCAAGCTTATCTCGCTCTGCCTTAAAAATACTCAAGGCTGCTGTTTATGCTGCCCTTTGAGAGTGTCAAAGATTAACAATGTTTTGAAAGTTTTTCAAAAATCGCTGTAACTGAGCGCTCTCTTATGTTTCAACGGTGACACTAGTTTTGAATTTTCCTGACCAGTTCATGGAATGTCCTCTCCACAGCCACCCTGCCCAGACCTCCATGGATCCTCAATCCATCTCTCATGCAGGGCTGGTATCCACCTGTCCACCTTTCCTCACAAGGCAACCTGCCCATTCCGATTAATGGACCAGAAAGCCTCATCTGAACCGCTTCCAAACTGCTTCCTTAAATAAGGAGACAAACGCTGTACACAGGCCTCCAGATGTGATCTCACTGATGTGTTATGTAACTCATCAACTTGGTATTGAGCCAAAATAGCACGCAGCTGGGCTCATGTAATTTGATGTGTGTCTCACGGTCTTTTTTTATCCGTGACTCCAATTTGTGTCTGGAACATCTGGTCAATGCTGGGGAAGGGCATCTGGTTATTGGGGAAGTGCAGGGCTCAGGGCTAAGGGTTCAGGGAGGATTATGGATTAAGGAGAAGGGAGATGAGAATGAGAGGGTAAATACAGAGGGAGCGTGGCACTGTGAGAGGGGCAGTGCTGTGGGTGTGCCGCATTGAGGGGCAATGCTGTGGGTGTGCCACACTGTGAAAGGGGCAGTGCTGAGGGAACTCACCACTGAGGGAGGGGAAGTATTGAGTGAGCATTGTACTATGGGAGGAGCAATGCTGAGGGACTGCAGAACTGTATGAAGGTCTGGGCCTGAGGGAATGTCGCATAGACAGAGGATCAATGAGGTGGGAAATGCAAACCTGAACCCACAATCACTCTTTCAGGTAAAGATATGCCTGATAACATTCTCAAGACAGTGAAAATGAGAGGTGGAACCATCGTCGTCCCACTGATTCAAATTTGGGTCTGAGGTAACATTTGAGTCAAAGGTGGGGGTAAGTATTCCCCAAAACACAGCCTATGCTCTTCTCTTTGTCGCAATACTGGCGCTGAGCAACTTCCACCAACCTTACTGTGTGCCATGCGGAAAAGCAGAAAGCTCGCTTGCCATTCCTGTCATCGGTAGTGGCACGGTGGCGCAGCGGTAGAGTTGCTGCCTTACAGCGCCAGAGACCCGGGTTCGATCCTGACTACTTGTGTTGTCTGTACGGAGTTTGTATGCTCTCCCTATGACCACATGGGTTTCTCCGGGTATTTCAGTTTCCTCCCACACTCCAAAGACAGGTTTATAGGTTAATTGGCATCGGTAAAAATTGTAAATTGTCCGTCAGTCAATAGGATTGTGCAAGTGTATGGGGACCGTTGGTCGGTGTGGACATGGTGGACCAAAGGGCGTGCTTTAGAGTATCTCTAAACTAAAGTCAACTAATCTGTCATTCAGCATATCTGCCGATCAGTGGCTGCAGCTGGGGATCTCTGTGGCCTTTTGGCCACTGTGCCTAATGGGGGAAACCAGCCAAACAGCAGCCACAACAAGGTGCTCAAGTATTTCCCATCAGATTATGTTCAGTATTTGGAATTGATGGGAACCAGTCCGGCCTTTCCCACAACTCACACTGCACTTGGCAGTGTCGTGGAGCAGATACATGGTGACAGAGCCCCGTACAGTTTCCAACAGGGTCCCCAGAGTCAGGCAAAATTACACACCATCTCTCTAATCCAATCAAAATCCAAGCCACTGACATCACTGCATGGGCAGTGTCCCCGGAATCTCAGTGAACACGAGCTCACGCCGAGAGATTTGGAGCTATTCTGTGACTTTTATAGAAGCTAATTCATATAAATTTCAACAATGCAAAGGGCAGTTTAACCTAGCCCAGATGTCAGCAAAATGGATCCTGGTTCATCAAGCAGTCATGAGTTGGGATTGTTGGTGTTAAAAAAGAAAATGTCTGGGGTTTCAAACAATAGGTGTATGGTAGAGAACATATTGCCTGGTTATTTATGGACAGGTTCAGCAATTCAAATGCCCAAGAACAAAGGAGTGTACGGAGTATGGTAGACATTGCACCATCCATCACAGGTACTGACCACCCCACCGTCGCAGGCATCTATAGGAGGTGCTCCCTCAAAAAGGCAGCCAACATCATCAGCGACCCACATCTCCCTTGCCACGCTCTCATTTCGGAACTACCATTGGGAAGATGGCACACGAGCTTGAAATCCATGACCACCAGGTTCAAAAACAGCTTCTTCCCACAACCATCAGGCTCTTGAGCACTACACAATACTAACTACCTCAGCAACTATGATCTTCTATAGACTTGCACAATGGGATTTGGTTTTGCACTGTTATGGCTACCTAGTCTTTCTGTTATTAATTTATTATACTGTTGATTATTAAATATTATGTGTGTTGTTGCATTAACAGGCCTGTTACGCTGCAGCAAGTAAGAATTTCATTGTTCCTTTGCCAGTAATATGACAGTTGAACATTCTTGACTTTTGACTCACTAAAAGCTTTGTTATTTACAGTCTTGGATCCATCCCCTCATTCCCAATCGTTTCCAGTAATCTCAGTCAGTGGCCTCACTACCTGATATTAGGCCTAAAGCCTTGGAATTCCTGTTTTACTTCCTCAGGGCAAGCCATCGAGTCGTAAAGTCATACAGTACAGTAACAGGCTCTTTGGCCAAACTTGTCTATGCTGACCAGATGCCCATCTGCCTGTATCTGGCCCACATCCATCTAATCATGTGGAGGAAGGAAGTGCTGATACTGGTTTATCCTGAATATAGTCACAAAATGCTGGAGAAAGGGCTCAGGGTTTGGAGAGGAGTTCTGACCCGTAACATCGCCTGTTCCTTTTCTCCAGAGATGTTGCCTGACCCACTGAGTTACTCCAGCATTGTTTATCTTCCATCTAAACTTTCCAATGGCAGCTAACTCTATTAATCTACCACCCTCTGTGTGAAAAGGTTACCTCTCAGATTCTTGGTAGATCTTTCCCCTCTCACATTCAACCCATGTCTTCCAGTTCTTGGTTCCCCAAACCTGGGCAGAAGACTATGAGTATTCACTGTTACAAAAGGTGGTGAACACTGCCCGGTCTATCAAGATTACTAACATCCTCACCGTTGAAGAGATCTATAGGAAGCACTGCTTCAAAAAGGCAATCAGCATCTTCAAGAATCTACACCACACTGGCCATACTCTCATTTCACTCCTGCCATCGGGAAGAAGCTACAGGATTCCTAAAACTGTGACCTCCAGGTTCAGGGACAGCTTCTTCCCAACAACCATCATGATCTTGTTCCAACTAAACTACAAACTATGAACTGCGTTGGTTACACGAGGGGCTTCACGCATATGTTATGCATTAGTATGGGTTTTTTCAAATTTATTCAACATTTTTGTTTATTGTGCTATCTACGAATATTGTTTTTACAGACCTGTTATGCTGCCGCAAGTAATAGTTTCACTTTTCCGTTTTCAGTACATGTGACAATCAATCACTCCCGACTCCTGGCTCCACCCTTGACCATGGATAGGGGGCATTTTGGGTCTGGATCCTTCTTCAGTTACTCCAAAACCTTGTGCCTTTTGTTTTGTAAAACAGCATCTGGAATTCCTTGAGTATACATCGCACAGCACAGAAACTGGCCCTTGGGCCAATCCTGTTCATGCCCACTGAGGTACTTATCTAACACAAACTGCTGGAGTAACTCAGTGGGTCAGGCAGCATCAGTGGAAGGAATGGATAGGCAATGATTCAGGTGGGGACCTACTAGTTCCATTTATCCACTGGAGCCGTCTATGTCTCGGTGAATCAGCCACTGCTTGTTCAGATACTCGAGTTGAGGAGTTTATTATCACGTGTACCGAGGTACAGCAAAAAGCCTTTGTTCTGTGTTATCCAGTCGGGGGAAAGACAATGCGTGATTACAATCGATTGCTTGTGATTACTTGTTAGATGTTGTGGGAGTCTCTATGTCCACACACTCACACAGATTTCAACCGTCCTCAGGGTAAATATAATTAATGTAATCCGGGGAGGGCCTGGCCTGGTGGAATTAGTTGTAGCGGGAATGTTGACCATGTCGGCATGGTGTCGGAGCCTTGAGCAAAGGTCCGACTGTTCCCAGCCCTTGACCTGTGCGAGTGTTCGGTGCCTTGGCTGCTCTCCCAAAACACAGGATAGAACTTTATCCAAGTTGACTCGCGTCTTGAAATCTCGGTCATTGCCATGGGACAAAGTTCACTGGATTCCCCGTGGACGTTGTTCAACTGAGGTCTCTGATTTCAATTACTGATCCCGGTTTATCCAGCGCCCTCGCACATGACCTCACTCCCATTAACATTTCAAGAAAGAGTGCTTTGAACTTTCAATGGTAAATTTCAGTCTTTGACATCCTAAACCTCTCAACAGCTTTAACTGTATTCAATGAGAGATTCTGGGGATAGCAGCAGATTATCTCTATATATAGTGCCCTCCATAATGTTTGGGACAAAGACCCATCATTTATTTATTTGCCTCTGTACTCCATAATTTGAGATTTGTAATAGAAAAAATCACATGTGGTTAAAGTGCCCATTGTCAGATTTTAATAAAGGCCATTTTTATACATTTTGGTTTCACCATGTAGAAATTACTGCAGTGTTTATACATAGTCCCCCGTTTCAGGGCACCATAATATTTGGGACACAGCAATGACATGTAAATGAAAGTAGTCACGTTTAGTATTTTGTTGCATATCCTTTGCATGCAATGACTGCTTGAGTCTACGATTCATGGTCATCACCAGTTGCTGGGTGTCTTCTCTGATGATGCTCTGCCAGGCCTGTATTGCAGCTATCTTTAGCTGTGTAGGAAAATAACTGCAGATGCTGGTACAAATCGAAGGTATCACAAAATGCTGGAGTAACTTAGCAGGTCAGGCAGCATCTAGGAGAGAAGGAATGGGTGACGTTTCAGGTCGAGACCCTTCTTCAGATTGAAGAAGGGTCTCGACCCGAAACGTCACCCATTCCTTCTTTCCTAGATGCTGGCTGACCTGCTGAGTTACTACAGCATTTTGTGAAGCCATCTTTAGCTTATGCTTGTTTAGGGGGTTTGTTCCCTTCAGTTTTCTCTTCAGCATATAGAAGACAATGCTCAATTGTGATCAGATCGGGTGATTGACTTGGCCACTCAAGAATTGACCAGTTTTTAGTTTTGAAAAACTCCTTTGTTGCTTTAGCAGTATGTTTGGGATCATTGTCTTGCTGTAGAATGAACCGGCCAATAAGTTTTGAGGCATTTGTTTGAACTTGAGCAGACAGGATGTGTCTATACACTTCATAATTCATTATGCTATTACCATCAGCAGTTACATCATCAATGAAGATAAGTGAGCCAGTACCTTCAGCAGCCATACATGCCCAGGCCATAACACCCCCATCACCATGTTTCACAGATGAGGTGGTATGCTTTGGATCTTGGGCAGTTCCTTCTCTCCTCCATACTTTGTTCTTGCCATCACTCTGATATAAGTTAATCTTCGTCTCATCTGTCTGCAAGACCTTTTTCCAGAACTGTGGTTGGTCTTTTAAGTACTTTTTGGTAAACTGTGACGTGGCCATCCTATTTTTGCGGCTAACCAGTGGTTTGCATCTTGCAGTGTAGCCTCTGTATTTCTGTTCATGAAGTCTTCTGCGGACAGTGTTCATTGACAAATTCGCACCTGACTCCTGAAGAGTGTTTCTGATCTGTCGGGCAGGTGTTTAGGTTTTTTTTTTAATCATAGAGACAATTCTTCTGTCATCAGCTGTGGAGGTCTTCCTTGGCCTGCCAGTCCCTTTGTGATTAGTAAGCTCACCAGTGCTCTCTTTCTTCTTAATGATGTTCCAAACAGTTGAATTTGGTACGCCTAAGGTTTGGCTGATGTCTCTAACAGTTTTATTCTTGTGTCTCAGTCTCATAATGGCTTCTCTGACTTTCATTGGCACAACTTTGGTATAAAAATATCCTTTAATTAAAATCTGACAATGTGCAATTTCACCACATGTGATTTTTTTTCCCTATTACAAATCTCAAAATATGGAGTACAGAGGCAAATAAATAAATGATGGGTCTTTGTGCCAAACATTCTGGAAGGCACTGTATCTACACTGGTGCCTTGCCCTCACTACTGTACACTAGGACCCGGTGTGGGGGACCGCCGTGAGGGAGGTGGGAGGAGAACAATGGACAATTGGGGAGGGGGAAGAAAGCAATGGGGACCCAACATGGGGGAACCGCTGGTGGGGGGGGGGGGGGGGGGGGGGGAGGGAGCACAATAGGGGGAGCCGGCATGCTTTGTACCTTTGCCAGCGCCCTAGGTGGCTTCAATTTGTATACATTGTGTACGCAAGCAAACAATCTCACTGTGCCTTCTCACATGTGACAATAAAGTATTCCTATTCCTGTTCCTATTCCTAGTTTCCAGTGTGGTACAGAGTGCTCCGCTACTCAGAGACTCACAAGACCCCTCACCTCAAGAGATATCCCCTGGAACTGTGTCCTGCCTTGTAGGGAACTTTGTCGCAAGTTCATGTGATAGGAGCAGAATTTGGCCATTCGGCCCATCAAGTTTATTCCGCCATTCAATCATGGTCGATCTATCTTTCCCTCTCAACCCCATTCTCCTGCCTTCGCCCCATAACCCCTGACACCCGTATTAATCAAGAATATATCAATCTCCGCCTTAAAAATATCCATTGACTTGGCCTCCACAGCCTTCTGTGGCAATGAATTCCACAGATTTCCCACCTTCTAACTGAAGAAATTCCTCATCTCCTTTCTAAAGGTGCATGGCCAAACTGGCGCGAATCCCCAGGTTTACCAACAAAACTCCCAAGTAAGGCACGCTGAGTTACTCCAGCGCTTTGAGTCTTTTAAAAAAAATAATCGCCGTGGCTCGGCGGCCTGTGAGGGGCCGGGGCGAGCAGTGTGGCCGTTCAGAGATGCATCCTGGCCATGGAGGAGAGTGTGGCAGTGCCGCTGGGGAGGGAGGTAGGGTGGGGGGAGAGAGGTGGGGGGCAGTTAACAGAGCGCCAGGATCCTACCACATCCCTCCTCACCTCCTAGTGGGGTGTGATGGGACAAATGCTGCCACATCGCCCTCCTAAACCCGAGATCATTGAACGATATAACCCAGGAAGCCACTCTAATTCATTGCTGGATTTCCGCCAGGTTCCGCGCACGCCTATTAGTGAGACTTTCCTTTAGACTTTAGAGATGGAGCGCGGAAACAGGCCCTTCGGCCCACCGAGTCCGCGTCATCCAACGATTACTATCCTACACGCTCGGGACAATTTACAATATGGCCGAAGCCAATTACCCTTCAAACCTGTGCGTCCTTTGAGTGTGAGAGAAAACCGGAGCACCCGGAGAAAACCCACGCGGTTACAAACTCCGTGCCCGAACAGCACCCGGAGTCGGGATCGACCTGTTAGGCAGCAACTCTACCGCTGCGCCATTGTGCCGCCCCAAACTCCTAATGTCACATCCCCCCCCCCCCCCCCCCCCCGTTCAGTGCTGATTCCATTTGCGTCTTCCTTGCTGGGAACGCACCCTACCCACGAAAACCGAGGTACCAACGTGTCCAAATAAACCAGTGCACCTTGTTCAGTGCTCCCGCTGTGGTGCATGTCATACACACTCGCCACCCGCCCAGCCTACCGAGGGTGCCAGCGCAGTTCCCGCTGTGTAAACAGCGATGATGTAAAGTCGAGCTATATATGATACCCGTGTGAAACCGCAATAGAAACCTGACCCTCAGTAGGAAAGAGCTGTCGCGTATTACGGAGTGTTTGTGGGAACCACCGCTGTATACATTAGTCTCACTGCGGAGTAACTGGAGCTAAATACAGCTGCGGCTTTGGGGGGGGGGGGGGGGGGGAAGCAGATTCAAATAGGACAGACTTGCATTTTTATAGCACTGAAGGTATCCCTTAATCCCAGCATCCGGTGGAATAGAGCTGATGGTATCACGCAGCAACCTTTTTCTACACGGTAAACTCCCACAACTCTCTGTTGTTTGAGCGATAATTGTTGGTCAGGACAACGGGGCCATTTCTCCCATTAAATAGCCCATTGGCATCAGCGGCGCAGTAGGAAGAGCCACGACCTCCCTGCGACAGGGGCCCCGGGTTCAATCCGGTGCTGGGTTGAGGGTCTGGGCAGAAATGATCGAGGGGGGTAAGTCAGCTTGCGGGGAACTTTAAGCAACGGATAGAATCACCGACTCCTACAAAACAATATCTGGTGGCCTATGGTAAGGTACTCACAGAGAACGCTGAGACATTTCAGGAATAAAAGCGGTCGCCTCTGTGTGGAGCCACAGGAGATGGGCAAGGTCCTCAATGAGTATTTCTCCTCTGGCCCCAATTACTGAGGAGAAAGACAGTAGGACGGAGGAAATTCGAGCAGTCACTGGACATTGAAGAGTCTGAAGAAGGGTCTCGACCCGAAATGTCACCCATTCTGCCTCCCCAGAGATGCTGCCTGTCCCGCTGAGTTACTCCAGCTTTTTGTGTCTATCTTCGGTTTAAACCAACATCTGCAGTTCCTTCCTACACATTAACAGATAGCAATCGGGTAGGGGAGGGGAAAGATGGAGATAGCGACATAGGTTGGGATGGAACAAGGACTAACCAAAGGGTTGCATATTATGTAATCTAGTAAAACAGAGGTGAAAAGTAGAAGCAAACGAGGGCAGCTGGAAACGTTTGGGGCATGATCCATGGGGAGATGGTGTGGGTGGGAGCGGGTGGGTGGGAGTAAACTGGGTGATGGAGTGTTGAGAGGGCTTAGGTGAAATGGGCGTGTGAGAGAGGAGCTGGGCAGAACATGAGAGAAAACAGGAGCAAAAGGGAGCCAATCACCTGAAATGAGAATTCAATGTTCCTGCAGTTGGTTTAGATATTCCCCGCGGAATAGAAACATAGAAACATAGAAATTAGGTGCAGGAGTAGGCCATTCGGCCCTTCGAGCCTGCACCGCCATTCAATATGATCATGGCTGATCATCCAACTCAGTATCCCGTACCTGCCTTCTCTCCATACCCCATGATCTCTTTAGCCACAAGGGCCACATCTAACTCCCTCTTAAATATAGCCAATGAACTGGCCTCAACTACTTTCTGTGGCAGAGAATTCCACACTCTCTGTGTGAAAAAAAACGTTCTCATCTCGGTCTTAAAAGACTTCCCCCTTATCCTTAAACTGTGACCCCTTGTTCTGGACTTCCCCAACATCGGGAACAATCTTCCTGCATCTAGCCTGTCCAATCCCTTAAGAATTTTGTAAGTTTCTATAAGATCCCCCCTCAATCTTCTAAATTCCAGCGAGTACAAGCCGAGTCTATCCAATCTTTCTTCATATGAAAGTCCTGCCATCCCAGGAATCAATCTGGTGAACCTTCTCTGTACTCCCTATATATATAAAGTGTTGTTCCTCTAGAAAACGCTATCGAAGGATCTGGGCAAATGCAGCAAATGGGATTAACTCAGCAAGGCACCTTGGTTGGCAGGGCTGCGTTGGGTTGAACGGCCTGTTTCCGTGCAGTATATATGTTTCCAGGTGAGACACATACGCATACACGTACACTCACACGTGCACAATTACAGGCACACAAATTCACATTCACACATGCACACAAATATACACTCATACACATACGCACAGTCATATTACCCTCACACAGATACACACTCACACATGCACGCCCACATTCATACGGTCACGCGCACATACACGCACTCACTCGCACACGCAGTACACTCTACAGCGTTTATTCATTATTGCAGGCCAAAGGATGCTGTTGTGTCGATGCTGCTTAGGGTACTTGTGATGGTACCTGACTGACTGCCCCGTTCCTCCTCTAGATAATATAAGGACAGGTCCAGCGCCCCCGATAGCTATTGCCATCTGCTCTCACTCCTGGCTGAAACTTCAAGCAAGAAGAGTTTATTTGAGAAGCTGGTGGGAGAAAGTCTGTGGGAAACCTATGGACGAAGTGGAGGCAACATCTCCCTGTATCCAGGATCCCAGAGCCTCCTCCCACTGTCCTCAGCTCTCTGTTCAAAAGTCATTCCGAGTGAATCGTGTGGTAAATCTCAGTGGGAGCTTTCCCTGAACTGGTCAACATGACATTACAGTTGTAGGAACTTTCTCAGTACAAACTAGTTGCCGTGTTCCTGAACTGACAACATCAACTGCGCTCCATGTAAGGTCCAGGAGAAAGGGCAGCAGGGCAGCAAGAGTAACTAAAACAGAACTGTGGAAGAAGTCAGCGGTCGAAAAGCGTCTTTGGAGGCTGAGGGTTCAAATCGATGTTTCGAGTCGAGAGCCTGTATTAGAACTGCTGTTTTATCCACAGGTGCTGCTCGGCCGGCTGAGAGTTTCCAGAATGCGTGTGATGTTCAGTGATGATAGGCACACAATGCTGGAGAATTCAGAGTCTGACGTGCTTCCTGTCCCATGACGCCAGTCTCTGCTGATGTCTTTGTTTACTGTCCCGTCGGTTTGAGTGGTATGATCATTCCTTCCTAATTGATTTTCTTGACGAGACCAGACATTGTTTAATGAATTGATTACTTTAGGCAGAGTTATATAATAAACGACCAAAGAGCTTCCCTTGCAGATCTCACCAATGGACTACAGGAGTTTAGTCTGAAGCTTCCCCGTGCATAGCTCAGCTAACTGCCAGTGGACGCATTGAAGGGGATTGCGGGTACTCTCTGTCCTTCATATCATATCATATCATATATCTACAGCCGGAAACAGGCCTTTTCGGCCCTCCAAGTCCGTGCCGCCCAGTGATCCCCGTACATTAACACTATCCTACACCCACTAGGGACAATTTTTACATTTACCCAGCCAATTAACCTATATACCTGTACGTCTTTGCTTACAACCAACCACACGCATCATCTTGTCAACCTCTCATTCCATTTCTACAATCTTGAACTCGTTCCAAACGCCGCTCAATCCTTCTGAACCCTTGACCCCCCCACACCTGCAATTGTTCCCAGGTAAACAAGCCAACTGTTTAAAATTCCACAGTCATGGTCATAGAATCGTTGAGTCAGACATGCCATTTGGTCAACCGCCCACCGCCCATGCCGCCCACCGGACAATAATCCCCGCCACAGCAAAATTAACAGACACTCCACCTCATCAACTCCTCCGACCCTCCATCAATCTCTTCATCACCTCCTCCCACCCTCTATCCAATCTCCTCATCGCCTCTTTCCACCCTCCGTCCTCCCTTATCATTGCCTTCCACGCTGCATCCAATCTCCTCATCGCCTCCGATCCTCCGTACTCTCTCATCCGACCCATCTCCACCTCACCTCCGAACCATCTACACACGCCTCTTCGTCACCTCCACCGTCTCTCATTGCCTCCTCCTATCCGTCCCATCTCATCTCATCACCACCTCTAACCGCCCTCCCACCTCATCACCTCTGCCGACCTCTCTCTCTCGCTGGGTGGACCCATCGTCCTATCTCTGTACCTCTTACCACGCCCCAGTTAAGCGTTTCAATCCAGCGGATGGGGTCGAATTTACACCACATGTGGAACGCGCCTCGGGCAAGACAAACTGAGAGATCGCCGCATTGTTAATGGGGCAGGATTGAGGGAGCGCTACAGTGTGGGCGGGTAGGGCTGGGGGAGCGCCACACCATGGGAGGGACAGTACTGAAAGGACACCCCAGAATGGGAAGTAGCGAACTCTCCAGTCCCGTATGGTTCTAAGACCTGGAACGCTTACAGCAAATATCTTAATGCACTGGAGTTAGACCAAATCTGTGGTTGCCACAAAATCCTCCAAATCCACCGGCAGGTTAAATGAACCGATATCAATATCCTCCCGCATGCCAACAGCCCCTGGCACTGAGACCCGAATGATATTGACAGTGTTGGACGGGCCATGTGGTTCGCCTGCCCGACGCCATGCCCAGTAATCCGATACTCTGTTCCAGGCTGTGTCATGGGAAGAGGTTATTTGGTGGACAGAAATGAGTTTAAAGTCACCCTTGAAAGCGCGTAATTTCTCAGTATGTGCGGAAAACCTTTCCCGCCGTCTCAGACAGAGTGTAGAATGGCGCACGTATTCGAGTCCAGGGACGGCAGAGGTGCGCTACCTCAAACACCAGCCCGCCCCACCGCCCACACTGTCGGGCATCTCCTGCACAGATGTGTCAGATTATGAGGGATTTGCAGAACTGAACTGGGAATAAACCATTCTCGACTCTGAGGAACTGCCCGAGGCAGGGTTTATCAGAATGATGCAGTACATGTGAGGAACAGGCCTATCAATTATCCTGCATTGAACAAGACAATCAAATTTAAATGTTAAATTGGTTGTCCCATATAGAATGCCCGTACTCCCGTGTAACATTCCTGAATTCCAAGTTTCATTATGGCATTATTATTGTTTATCTGTCTTATGCATATGTATTACATGTGTGTGTATACTGTATATACACACACACACACACAATAGGTGTACATATATAGCCTGGGCTACTGAGTGTGGTCTCCCAGGGTGGTCTCGTCCTCAGGGGGAGATTTGGGAGCAGGAGTTGACTACTTCCCCAATCCCAGGGTTGGTGTGCTGGGAATGGAAATGGAGCAACCAACAATGTTTTTCACAAGACCGGAAAGTTTGGCAAAATAATTTCCAGCAAACAGTTTTTTTCCCCCCAATTGAGCAAGTTGCAGCGAAATCAGGGGAATCCTGATTGGGAGAAACAAGGAATTGCAGATGCCACTTTAAAAAAAACATACACAAAGTGCTGGAGTAACTCATCGGGTTAGGCAGCATCCCTGGAGAACATGGATAGGTTTGAGAAACATTTATTGGGTGTATTGGGGGTAGGGTACTGACATGGATAGAAAATTGGTTGACAGACAGAAAGCAAAGAGTGGGGATAAATGGGTCCCTTTCGGAATGGCAGGCAGTGACCAGTGGGGTACCGCAAGGTTTGGTGCTGGGACCCCAGCTATTTACGATATACATTAATGACTTAGATGAAGGGATTAAAAGTACCATTAGCAAATTTGCAGATGATACTAAGCTGGGGGGTAGTGTGAAGAACTTTTTCTGTCAGAGAGTGGTGAAGGTGTGGAATTCTCTGCCTCAGAAGGCAGTGGAGACCAGTTCGTTGGATGCTTTCAAGAGAGAGCTGGATAGAGCTCTTAAGGATAGCGGAGTGAGGGGGTATGGGGAGAAGGCAGGAACGGGGTACTGATTGAGAGTGATCAGCCATGATCGCATTGAATGGCGGTGCTGGCTCGAAGGGCTGAATGGCCTACTCCTGTACCTATTGTCTATTGTCTAGTGTCTATTGTCTATTGAATTGTGTGGAAGATGCAATAAGGCTGCAGGGTGACTTGGACAGGTTGTGTGAGTGGGCGGATACATGGCAGATGCAGTTTAATGTAGATAAGTGTGAGGTTATTCACTTTGGAAGTAAGAATAGAAAGGCAGATTATTATCTGAATGGTGTCAAGTTAGGAAGAGGGGGATGTTCAACGAGATCTGGGTGTCCTAGTGCATCAGTCACTGAAAGGAAGCATGCAGGTACAGCAGGCAGTGAAGAAAGCCAATGGAATGTTGGCTTTCATAACAAGAGGAGTTGAGTATAGGAGCAAAGAGGTCCTTCTACAGTTGTACCGGGCCCTGGTGAGACCGCACCTGGAGTACTGTGTGCAGTTTTGGTCTCCAAATTTGAGGAAGGATATTCTTGCTATTGAGGGCGTGCAGCATAGGTTCACTAGGTTAATTCCCGGAATGTCGGGGCTGTCGTATGTTGAAAGGCTGGAGCAATTAGGCTTGTATACACTGGAATTTAGAAGGATGAGGGGGGATCTTATTGAAACATATAAGATAATTAGGGGATTGGACACATTAGAGGCAGGAAACATGTTCCCAATGTTGGGGGAGTCCAGAACAAGGGGCCACAGTTTAAGAATAAGGGGTAGGCCATTTAGAACGGAGATGAGGAAGAACTTTTTCAGTCAGAGAGTGGTGAAGGTGTGGAATTCTCTGCCTCAGAAGGCAGTGGAGGCCAGTTCGTTGGATGCTTTCAAGAGAGAGCTGGATAGAGCTCTTAAGGATAGCGGAGTGAGGGGGTATGGGGAGAAGGCAGGAACGGGGTACTGATTGAGAGTGATCAGCCATGATCGCATTGAATGGCGGTGCTGGTTCGAAGGGCTGAATGGCCTACTCCTGCACCTATTGCCTATTGTCTATTGTCTATTTAGCCGTATACAAGGATAGGACAGGAGGAGACAGGAAGATAGAGGGAGATCTGGGAAGGAGGAGGGGAAGGGGGGGACAGAGGAACTATCTAAAGTTCTCTGTCCCCCCCTTCCCCTCCTCCTTCCCAGATCTCCCTCTATCTTCCTGTCTCCTCCTATATCCTTCCTTTGTCCCGCCCCGCTGACATCAGTCTGAAGAAGGGTCTCGACCCGAAACGTCACCCATTCCTTCTCTCCCGAGATGCTGCCTGACCTGCTGAGTTACTCCAGCATTTTGTGAATAAATCGATTTGTACCAGCATCTGCAGTTATTTTCTTATACAAGGATAGGACAGGTTTTAGAGGAATATTGGTCAAATGCAGGCAGGTGGAAGTACTGTAGATGGTACATGATGGTCGGTGTGGGCTAGTTGGGCTGAAGGGCCTATTTCCACGCTGTAAGACTCCATGATTATCAATAGGTGACATTTCGGTTCCAGACCTTTCATGAACCCGGCAATCCTGGTTGATTATGTCTCTAAGTAAATGCTTGTCATGGGCCCCTCTTTGCATCTGAGCAGCTCTGGGTAGTCCACACTTTGTTATTCTGCATTTCTTGATCCTACTCCTTCAATGAGCATTAAGTACCACGAATTTAGTTCCTTTCACATTAGACTGTTTATTCTGTCCTTGAAGTTCAGCCGGTCTTTAATTGCCTTCCTTTTGTTTTCCACACAATCACCAATTCTGAATGCTCCCTTCCTTCACTTCCTATTTGTTCCTTCCTTGTGCTGATCATGCAAAGACACACTTGCGTGTGTGTGCGTGCATATACACACACATTAAACGTTGTCCTCAGTGGCAGCAACTCAGTGGCTGAACCAGATGTTTCCCCATGTTTCCTAACAGGATCTCCACCCACGACTAAACATCTACCACCACCCCCCTCCTCCCACCCTTCTACCCTTATCCCCTCCCATCCCATCACCCACACATCACCTTCAAAGACAATGCACAAAGATAGTTGATCCTGAAATCGGGTGCTGCCTGCGCTGAGTTTCCACGTCTTCCTTGTGACTGCGAGGGTTTCCTCCGGGTGATCCAGTTTCCTACCACATCCAAATGATTTGCGGGTTTGTAGATCAATTGGCCTCTACAAATTGCCCCTAGTGTGCATGGAATGGATGCGGGAGTGGGATGAAATAGAACTTGTGTGAAAGAATAATTGATGGTCTGCATGGACTTGGTGGGCCGAAGGGCCTGTTTCCATGGTGTATCTTACAATCAAAATCACGTTGTGGCATAAAAATGCTCCCCCTCCCTCCAACTAGTTTCTCCCCCCCGGGCTCCTCAGCACATTCCCTTTATTTTGTGTCCTCTGGGCACTGAGCATTGAGCTCTGTTGTTTTGTAACCGGCTACTCTAGATTTAATTGTCTGTGAAGTCTTCAGTGAGGAAATAATGCAAATATCTCCCAACACCTGTTCCCACGCGATGCGGGAATATTGTAGGAAATCAATGATTAACATTGCACACAACCGCAGATGCCCCAGACTGTAGGAGGCCAAGTACAGCAGCTAATCTCCAGCATTAACATTCAACGGGGGCGTGAGCAGTAATGTGACTGACTGGACCCACGTCCAAAATTCTAGATCATTGATACTACGACTGTGGTTCAAATCCCACATGGGGAGCTGGGAAATGAAACTCATAATTAAAAAGATCTGATGTTGTTGGGTTTTATTTAAATTCTTCTTAGTCGAAGTATCAGTTACGATAAAAAAAAAGCCCTAAAGTTCTTCAGGGAAGGAGTTTTAGACACTCCGTCTGGAAGACATCAACAAAATTGGTTCCCGACTTCACACTCTGATCGGGGCAACGATGTGTCGACAATATATTTTCGCACATCCCATCCACATGTACAAATATATAAACAAAGCGGCAGCCATGAGGCTAGAGCTCATATTTCCCAGACGCTGAGGCTATGTTGGCTTTGGGTGCCTGTAAGGAATTCAAGGGCTCTAACATATCCTCATTTGACTCCCTCTAATACATTGTACATTTGGGGTAGAACCTCTATCTCAGTACTGCACCCGAACATTAGCCTGGGCTGTTGTAATGGCCTCTCTCACGCCACCAATCCCCTTCACTCTGAGTACCCTGGACACCAGCCCCTGTCCCTAGAAACTGTTCATCCTCATTCACTTCTCGAATCCTCACTGATTGTGTGCGCCTCCATTAAATTTACCCTTAATGATATATGCAAAATGTTGGAGTAATGCAGCAGGATAGGCAGCATCTCCAGAGAGAAGGAACGTGTGACGTTTCTTTAGTTTCCCTCACCCTTGACTCTCAGTCTGAAGGAGGGTCTCGACCCGAAATGTTACCCATTCCTTCCCTCCAGAGATGTTGTCTGACCCGCTGACTTACTCTACTATTTTGTGACTATCTTCGGTGTAAACCAGCATCTGCAGTTCCTTCCTACACAAATCTGCCTTTAATGTCCTGTGCTTAAAACAAACAGCCAGAATTTTTTTTAAATGACCCAAGTAAGCATTTTTGAAATAAATTGCAGGACCGTGAATGTGAAACGCAGTGGAGTGATTTACATATTTTAACCAATTGTTATGAAAACTCTAGGGTTTCCAATCTCTACCACTTCACCGACCACCTTCCCCTCCCCCACCTACACGATTTCTGCTGCTGAAGGTCGGGGGTCACCAAACAGCCTCACTAAAACAAACAGATGAAAGTTATTCCACGAAGCTCGGCAGACCTCGATAACATACACTGCTATCAGCATGGTTCTCAGGCGAGCCGGAGACTCCAGTCGCTGGGGAAGCACCTTGAAACAAGTTTCCACCCAGTTATCCATCCTTCACTGTTCTCTAACATTTACAACAGGATATTCGGGTTTCATTTTCATCCGCCATCTGCTTTTAATCAAAAAAGCAAAGCAGAAACTTTGCACTTAAACTGACGGCGAATGAGACTGCAGTAAGGTTCCCACATCCTGACTCCTGCTATAGATCAGGGCCAGTGCAGAAGAAAAGTGGAATCCGCCAACTGACCCCCGTGCACCACTGGATCCGAGTCTTTCCCTTTCCACAACGGGTAATGTGAAGATGCCCTCAGAATGAATGCTGTCCAAGGGTGACCTTCCCTCACGCCAGCTGGGTCTGGCTATTCACCCTTGCATGCGTTCCCACACACTACTCTCTGTAGCCCTCTCCCACTCTATGCCTTCCTCTCCCCCCTCACCTCTGTTCCTCCTCTTTCTCACTTATTTAGCTCTCTCTCTCTCTCTCTCTCTCTCTCTCTCTCTCTCTCTCTCTCTCTCTCTCTCTCTCTCTCTCTCTCTCTCTCTCTCTCTCTCTCTCTCTCTCTCTCTCTCTCTCTCTCTCTCTCTCTCTCTCTCTCTCTCTCCCTCCCTCCCTCTCTCTCTCTCTCTCTCTCTCTCTCTCTCTCTCTCTCTCTCTCTCTCTCTCTCTCTCTCTCTCTCTCTCTCTGTCTGTCTGTCTGTCCACCTACCTACCCACCTACCCACCCCATCAGCCAGCGTATCCAACAAATCATCCTCCAACATTTCCGTCACCTACAACGGGACCCCACCACTGGCCACATCTTCCCATCCCATCCCCTTCCCTCTCTGCGTTCCGCAGACCGTGCCCTCCGTAACTCCCTGGTCCACTCGTCCCTTCCTACCCAAACCACCCATCCCCGCGCACTTTCCCCAGCAACCGCAGGAGATGCAACACTTGTTCCTTTACCCCCCCCCCCTCAACTCCATCCAAAGACACAAACAGTCTTTCCAGGTGAGACAGAGGTTCACCTGCACCTCCTCCAATCTCATCTATTGTATCCGCTGCTCTAGATGTCAACTTCTTTACATCGGCGAAACCAAACGCAGGCTCGGCAATTGTTTCGCTCAACACCTTCTCTCAGTCCGCCTTAACCAACCTGATATCCCGGTGGCTGAGCACTTCAACTCCCCCTCCCACTCCCAGTCTGACCTTTCTGTCATGGGGCCCACCGGAAATTGGAGGAACAGCACCACATATTTTGCTTGGGCAGCTTGCAGCCCAGCGGTATGAACATTGAGTTCTCCAACTTTAGATAGTTCCTCTGTCCCTCTCTTCCCCCCCCTCCCCTTCCCAGTTCTCCCTCTATCTTCCTGTCTCCACCTATATCCTTCCTTTGTCCCGCCCCTCTGACATCAGTCTGAAGAAGGGTCTCGACCCAAAACATCACCCATTCCTTCTCTCCTGACCTGCTGAGTTACTCCAGCATTTTGTGAATAAATACTCACCTAGTTATTTATCTATCCATCCATCCATCTATCTTTCTTTCTCTCACCCTCCCTTCCTGTCACCTCTCTCTCCTGTCTCGTTTTCACCATCCCTCACTTCCTTCCTCAGTCTCTCTCCTTCTCCACCTGAAGGAATTCTGAATGCATTCAAGAGAGTGCTAGATAGAGCTCCTAAGGATAGCGGAGTCAGGGAGTATGGGGAGAAGGCAGGAACGGGGTACTGATTGAGAATGATCAGCCATGATCACATTGAATGGCGGTGCTGGCTCGAAGGGCCGAATAGCCTCCTCCTGCACCTATTGTCTATTGTCTATTGAAAGCATCGGACCCACAGTTACCCTCATTACCATCCTAGCTCATTCCATGGCTCAGTATTTTTTGAGGTGAGTGGTGGTTACTCAGTAACGACCGCCACCAGTTATCGTTATGTAACCTGGAGCCACATCTCCATCCTGCTCGTTTATGACCAACTGCTGGGGGAAGCCAGTTAGTTGCTTCACATGGTTATTCCATCAGTGCATGGCGTTTGGTATTGAATACTTACGTCCTCGGTCTCTGAGCTGTGATAAGAATCTGGAATGTGGCCAGGCTACTTTAAAGCACGATGACCAATTTAAACCAAGAATCTGGAATGTGGCCAGGCTACTTTATAACACGATGACCAATTTAAACCAAACGGATCGACACGATGCGCCATTACTCAAGAGCAATTCACTGAAACTCTTGGATTCCCAAGGACACAATACCCTCCTAATTTCTAATGGGATTTTCCAATAGTGTGTGTGGGGGGAGGGGGGGGACTACCACACGACCTATTTCCAGAAATTAACATCTCTCCGTTTCCAACTGGACACGACTTTTAACCTGAATAAATATTGGCTGCGGGTCGCCCAATACAGCCGAATTCATTGGACGGGCACCCAGAGCCAAGCTGGTCCCCAAGTCGGGAGCAGCCCTGGCACTATTGTGCATTCTCAAGTCAGGTTGGAATGGACAACCTCCCCACTCTACCTCTAACCCCGCCCCACCCCCACCCCCCCCTGCCTTCACTCTCATACTGTAACAGTCGTTCCAGCCCCGTAGATTCGAGTTCACTCCAGAAATGAACGGTGACCAGAAAGAAATGTGTGCTTCCATCAATAAATAGGCGGCTGTCGCCGGTTATGTAACTCAGAAAACTAATTCGGCTGGCCTGATCTCACAGGGAGGGGCCCCATCTACAGAGAAGGCCCTGTCCCATTGCGAGGGGTCTTCCTCACAGTGCGGGCCCGTCCCCTAGTATTGAGGAGTCATTCCCGATGTGAGGGGTGAGCCCATAGTAGGGAGTCTTCCCCCTAGTGTGGGTCTCGTCCCAGTCAAACATGTGTGGTCTGGATTGTTGGCGGTACGATGTAATTTGGACTGCTTCACAACACTGTCACTTTGCGCTTGTACGAAGCAGTGTAAAACAATTGCGACTCCTGAACCCCCCCTCACCCACCCATTTAGATTGTGAATCACCCCTGCCTTCAACATTCGACTAAGTTGCTGCTGAGTTTGTGTACTCACTCTCGCTCCTTTCTCTGGGAAGCACTGACATCCTGCCGAGCAGTCTCTGCCGTTACAGGGTCCCGAGTAAGATTTGCCACCCTACAGAGGAGAGAAGGAAATAATGAAAACATGAAATGAATGAATTCCTGTATGCTGATTTTAAATAGTGCGCACCCTTTCCCTCTGTGATCGTCTAAGACTTATTCCGTGGGAAGTCGGAGTAATCCCTCCAAGAGATAGAGGAACAGTGGGTGCAGCACACGTTGGGATGGAGAGAACAGAATGGTGAGGCGTGATGCCAGAGTGTGTTAGTGTCAACGGCCAAAGCTCATGTGCCATAATTAGGCCTCACTTCTCCAGCCCCTCCCCAGTGCAAACCCCTCTCACGCACGGCACACACAGCTCAACCCTCTCCCCTCCCCCCCCCCCCCCCCCCCCCCAACCATTTAGATTGTGAACCACCCCTGCCTTCAACATTCAACTATTTACACTATTTGAATCCACCGTTTCAGTGGTGAATTCCATTGGGAGACGGTGCTGGGTTTGCACTGTCCACTGTGTGGAGAACACCGTGAGCATCCAGCTCTGCTTTGTTCCCCTTTAACTCTCGTGGGTTTACCCTGACATTCCGGGTGTCAGAGTTGCTCTCCGTTGCTTGAGTCCCAAAGGGGAGGCAACCATCATATCCCCCAAGGCAAGCTGCCACGTTGACCCACTCTCCAGACACACCAATTACACAACATTATTGGATGAGGCAGTACTGAGGTAGCGCCACGCTTTTCGTCACCGTGAGGTTTGTTTCTCATTGAGCGTCAGCAGCTCACAGCAGGCAGTATCCCGAGGGAGCACCACACTATTGCCCTTGCAAAGTGCAGGACTGTAGTTAGGGAGCACTGCGGGAGGGGGCAGTACTGAGGGATGACCGCACTGCGGGAGGGGCAGTACTGAGGGTGGCCGCACTGCGGGAGGGGGCAGTACTGAGGGATGGCCGCACTGCGGGAGGGGCAGTACTGAGGGATGGCCGCAGTGCGGGAGGGGCAGTACTGAGGGATGGCCGCACTACTACCTGCTAATGAGGTGCCAGGATGGGCTGAATGGCTGTAAACATTGGACGGTCCAAGCGCTGGGTGTTTAAGGAGCGGCACTAACAGTTGAGGTTTGGCAAACCAAAGTGGCGGACCACCGGCGGAACAACCATTAGCTCTGAGGGTTACCACGAAATCCCTGCTGGCTCTCTCTCCAGCGAAGGGAACATTCCACCCTTCTGATTCCAGTCCCACACTATCCGAATGACTCACAATCCTCTGGGAAACATATTGGCCAAGGCCTGTGGCATCATGCAAAATAATTTCCAGACCAACATTTTGTTTATATGTGGTCTCTGTGAGGGCATTCGGCTTAAAGTGTTGTCTAGGTCACCCTATCGTAGCAGGAGGATGAAAGCCTTTAAAACCCCTTTCATTCTCAGTGAACATCGTCGGACTCTGGCTCTAGAGAGCCATGCAATTCCTCAGCGCAAACGTCCCTCTTTCTTCATCCCTGTTTGTGTTGACCTTTCTTATCAGTGCGCTATCTTTATCCTGGAGATTGGCGAAGACATTCCCTTTGTGCGCGGATATCGTTCTCAGATCAGAACACCCGCACATGTCAGTCTCTGGAGACTGGGACATGTTGAATGACTAGGGATGGGGGGAAATGAACCTTGTGACCTAGATAGAGGGCCTGCATTTTCATGTCTGCAAAACCTGGGCCCTCGCATGTCACAGATCGCTGAGAAGCATGGCTCGTACACTGTGCAGACACACAGTCTCAGCTGGCTTGCAGCATGCCTTAAATGGTCACGACATCACAGAAGCCTGGTGTTTCAGAACCCTGTTGAGAGGTCAGAGACAGCATTCTGCTGGGCACAGACCAAGTTTGGGAAAATGAGAGAAAGAGTAAATGTGGGAAATTTGGGGAATGTTTAAGAACATGCTTTCTCCACGCTGGTGTCGAGGGTGAGGATGGTACATTCCACGCATGCCAAATAGCTCTGCATTCCCGAAGCATCGGAGTGCCTGTGCTAATCACCAGTCAACATCTATGCCATTTTCAACCCCAGCGCTTGATTTCACTGATGGTGATGGCTTTTAATCATTGTGCTAGGATCACACAGGCACTGAACAGCGAAACATTCCTGCAACCAATTTGCCAACAGCCTCCAGCGTTTCCATATTTGAAATGTAATTATTCATTAAACAGCGTCGACTGCACGTCAACACACTGCCCATAAGTTCCTTTCTTCTAAGGACAGCAACTCGATTGAGCTCGATGTACAAAGCACGATGTACAAAGTGCTTTTGATAGCCAATAAAGGCAAAATCGCACAGAGCAAGCTCTAAGAACGGCTTTCTGTTACTGTGACAGACATTCCTTTATTCTGATACATTAGAAATCAAAGGAAGGGAGGAGGCGAAAATGGCCTCAAGGTTCCTCTACATCTTCACAATCAGATGGTTTCAATCCGTTATTTCCAAAGCGCCGCCACCATTAAACTTCAATGATGAAGTTGCAAGGAAGAATTATGAGGAAGCGACTGAAAGTGAAGCGGTAATTATCAGGACAGATTGAAAAGGCGAGTCGTTTCCCCCAAATGGCATGGGATCGTCGGATGAAGCCCCCGTGGAGCAGATCCCATTTCGGGAGGGGGTGGGGTGGGGGGAAGGAAGGGTGTGGTGGGATCAGGCAGCACAAGGGGGGCATTAACGTCAGTCGATTACTCGTGACCCAAATACAATATTCATTCCACGTTGGAAGGAACTGCAGTTATTGGCTTACACCGAAGATACACTGAAGGGCCTCGACCTGAAACGTCACCTATTGCTTTTCTACAGAGATGCTGCCCGACCCGCTGAGTTACTCCAGCATTTTGTATCTATCTACAGTGTTCATTCCCCAGAGAATGGCGGTCCCGATCCCACAGGGAGAGGTGCAACGAGGAGCAGGGGTGACGGGTTCGCCCAATATTTTCATACTCGGTCCTCATGGTTTACCGGGTGTCACGGCTGCTAACCATTTAACCCTCTTTCCCATTCCCATACCGACCTTTCTGTCCTGGGTCTCCTCCTCCATTGCCAGTGAGGCCACACGCAAACTGGAGCAGCAGCACCTCATATTCCGCCTGGGTAGCTTACAACCCAACGGTATGAACATTGCTATCTCAATAGCACTCCCAGCACCAACACCCCTCTCTATCTCTGTTACCCCCACCCCCACCCCCTCCCCAGATCCACCCATCCTTTTACGGTAACTTCTTCCAATTCCACAATCCTTTGAAATCCGCTAACTCCAAATCACGGACCCCCCCCCCCCCCTTCCTTGATTCACTGTCCACGACAATGGAAGCTGTTTAGATCCAGAATTCCCCTCTACGTCGTTTGGTACAGTTTTCTTCTTAAACCTGTACAAATGTGTGAATTCTGAGCCCTCCTCACGTTCTCATTTGCACTCTTTATATGGCTCTGACCAGCGTCGTGTTATCCCAGTCCAGGGACCATTGGTATTAGTGCTATTTGCCTTCGCTACCACCACCCCACCCACCCTTCCTCTCGGCCCGCTGCTACTTGTCCAAAATGTTGTTGACCGGAGACGGAATGTCCGAATGCATATGGACAACACTCAGGGCTAACCCTAACCCTGATGCCCACTCCACATGGCACATCATGAATAGACAGACTACACGCTGGTGGAACCCGAGTCATATCAGCTTTATGGACCAACCTAATCAAATTAAATTCGCAGCTGAGACGGAAGAACATATCTCATCGTCTTGTTCTCTAGGTTTGGAATCAATTGTATTTTGACCATTAAAGGAGATAGACACTAAGCCAAGATCTTGACAGTTATATTGATTTGTCTTGAATTGCGACCAATCAGAACAAACCACCTCCACTAAATATTTACATCTTTAATGCATTCTTTCCTTGCCAGGGTGTTTCATCTTCGAGTTGTTGACACAGCTCAACGCAAATCCTCAGAGCTAACCTACGCAAGCTGTTGAGTGCAAGCAATTATTGCCGCTGGCTTCTCATTTGTCAGGGCGCCTTGAATCATTCTGTTTTTGGAGATGTTACAGGAGATGTTTTGGAGATGTCCAATCCATCACCGCGCACACACAATCCCTCATCCTACACCGCCTCTGAAGCGATGTTAATGGATTTGCAAAGGGAATCTGGAGAAGGATGCAAGGGTCCTTGTCACCGATCATCCTGAACAGCTCCCTGACAGAGGACTCTGATTTATGGGCTGTCCCCAGGGGCGCGGTTCAGAGACCGATGTCAAGTGCTGCTGGAAGATCATCCACCCCGACGTCTGCCCAAAACTTATTGACCTCCCTGCAGAGCGAGATGTCCGTTTGGGAATGTTGCCGACTGGCCCTTTCCAGACTGCAAGAGTAGGTGCTGAGGGATGCACTGAAGCTTGGTACAGCCAACTCAACGCTCTGTGGGGGAGGACCACAGTCTCGGCTCCTTCCCACTGCTGCATCTTGGTGGAATCACCTCTCAAACAATGGAAGGGATATCACCCTAGGGGCCACATGAGTGGCAAGGGTGTCATGTAAAACAACTATGCTTTTGGAAACACTAGCAAATATAATGCTAACAAATGCATGCATAGCTATGGAGAATGTCAGAGGAATCTTGCACAGTTCTTGTTTTGTATGTATTTTTTATCCTGAATAAAGTGTATTTTGATTTATTTAAAGTTAATCAAAACTAGAAAAACAAAGTGCTGGAGGAATTCAGCAGGTCAGGCAGAATCTGTGGAGGGATGGAGAGGCGATGTTTTGGTTCGGGGCCCTTCTTCCTTCCGACTAATTGGCATCGGCGGGAGAAAGCTGGAAAAGAGATGGTGCGGTGGAAAAAAAGCCTGGCAAGTGATACGTGGATACAGGTGGGGGAGGGGTGAGTGGCAGATGGGTGGAGTATGTGACAAAGTAAGGCTGGACGGACGGATATGGGTGAAAGGGGATAGATGGAGGGGAAAGTGGGCGGGGGGGGGGCAGCATAAAATGGAAGTGGGGAACTCAGGGATAACTGGGACCCATGCGAGTGATCACGTTTTCCATGTATTTATAAGTTAAATGCATAGATGAGTTATATCCTTAAACAAAAACCACTTGTTGCAATGGTAAGACATGCCCTGCTCTTTCACTGGACAGATGAAAAAGGGGTCACTGAAAATTCCAGAGGAGGTGCTTGGTGAAAGAAACCTAAAGCAATGGCCCGGTGCGGTCATTGGGGAAGAATGGACCCTTTAAACCAATAGGTGATGTTTCAGGTCAACACCCTTCTTCAGCTTGAAGCTTCAGTCTGAAGAGGGGTCTCGACCAAAAACATAACCTATTCCTTTTCTCCAGAGATGCTGTCTGACCCGCTGAGTTACTCCAGCTTTTTGTCTTTATTTTTGGTTTAAACCAGCGTCTGCAGTTCCTTCTTCCTACACCCTTTAAACCACACGGGGCTTACAATGCAAATATAAAAAGCATGTAGCAGACTTGACGGATAATGATTTTGGTTCCGTTTTTAGATGAATGGAGCAATTTACCATTATGATTGATCTGAAAGCAAGAATGTACAAGAAATCTCTGGGATTAGGGTATCTGCTTTCTTGGATTTCAGCAATCAAGGACACAAGAAAGTAAAAGTAGGAGTAAACTACTCAGCCCCTCAACTCTGTTTATCGATTCAGTATCATATCATATATATACAGCCGGAAACAGGCCTTTTCGGCCCACCAAGTCCGTGCCGCCCAGCGATCCCCGCACATTAACACTATCCTGCACCCACTAGGGACAATTTTTACCTTTACCCAGCCAATTTAACCTACATACCTGTACGTCTTATGATCATGGCTAATCTGTGTTTTCCACAATTCTTCTTCTTTTTTGGTTCCCCATAGCCCTTAATTCCTTCATCTTTCAAATATTTCTCTATCTCCACACTAAATATTTCTAATCATCCAGACTCCAGCATTTTTAGGAGCAGATAATTCCAGGGATTCACCACTGTCTGAGCGAAGACATTTCCATGAACTTCAGTTTTAAATGACTGGTCCCTTATTTTGTTGCTATTCCCCTTGTTTGTAACTCTCCAACCCGTGAGAACGTCTCAATATCTATTCAGTCAAGCTCCCTGGGGATCTTATCTGTTTGCATCAGGTCACCACCATGTTCTTCTAAACTCCAAGGAATACAGACCTTTCAAACTGGAAAGGAATGCCATTAATTCAGGAAAGTGAGTCAGAGAGTAAAAGATACAGAGACACCGAGAATAATGTACAGAAAGCAAAAGAATGTGTGAGAACAAGCAAGAAAGAGAAAGCTAGAGAGAGAGAGAGAGAGAGAGAGAGAGAGAGAGAGAGAGAGAGAGAGAGAGAGAGAGAATGAGCAGCAACTGATAGACAGGGAGGGAGGCTGGCATGTTGTGAAGTTATTGGGATCTATAATTAAAGACAGATTGACTGAGTACTTAACAACATGTGAGATAATTAGAGAGGCCACATGTGTTTGGGAAGGGCATGTCATGCTTAATGGAAACAAATGAAATTTTTGAGAAAGTTACTAAAATTGTAAACAGGAAAGTTTTTATGGACATTTCTCAAAGTTTGATGTAAAAGACTGGTAACTCAATTTAATGCATGAAAGCACAGATTGGACTGCAAAAAGCAGACCAGTGTCAGTTTACAAACTGTAAAATATACTGCATTGAAGAAAATTAAAATAAGATTAATAAAACTAGGAATTTGTGACGAATGTATGATCTTCTGCATGTGGGCACCAATTGCCCTCTAATCAAGGCAAAAGGGAACTGGGACTCAGCTGCTCCAAGCCTGGTCTAATGAAGATTGATTCCAGTGTAACATGATGGAACTCACAATGAGCTTAGTATGTTGAAATCTCAAGCTATTGTTTGCCAAGTGACTGAATTGATGAATGTCTCCTCTCTAGAACAAGTTAGTAAAAATAGTTCTAAATTACAAGAGAAATTGCTTTGCCCTATAAAGACTCATTCTCACAACATGCCTCTCTCTCTTTCACGGTTTAGAGAGGAAACTGCTTTAAAGTTGATCCAGAGATCTGAGCTTCCCTGCCGCTAATCTGAGACACTGTTGCAGTGACAGAACAGCAAGGCTCATGACCTGACCACAGTTACCCAATCCCTATCATGAGACTGCTCCTGAGCCATTAAACCGGGCACTCCCTCACAGATGCATCAAGGAATTGACAAGGATTGTGGCATGGGATCTAATTTTTCACACATAATTGCATTGAATTGCCAAACGCTCACAGCACAGAAAGACTACATTTTCACCCTTTGTATTTGTTGCACTCTTTTTGAATATGGCGCTGCTGACAAGGCCAGCACATACTATCCATCTCTAACTGTGAAGCTGGAGGTGAACCACTGAAGTACTGCAATCCTTCTGGTGAAGGTGCTCCCAAATGCAGTTGGGGATGGATCCCATAGTTTAAATACATGATGATCACATATTTCTAAGTCAGGATGTTGTGTAATGGAGATGAACTAGCAGGTGCTGGTGAGCCTGTGCACCATGCCTTGTAGTGGTCTCTGTAAGTAATTGTCATGCATTTTACAGCAGCACCCACTCTCTGGATAATAGTGGAGAGAGTAAATGTTTAGCGCAGTGAATGGGGTATCAGTCAAGTGGGCAGCTTTGTACAGGATGGTTCAAGCTTCCTTGGAGTTGCTAGAGCTTCACCTATGTAGGCAAATGGTGAACATTTCACCACACTTCTGAACTGTGCCCTGCAGATGAAGAAAAGGCTTTGAGGTATGAGAATCATTCGCCACTGGATTTGCTGCCATTGACATGATCTTGTATCTGCACTATTTATGTAGTTGGCCCAAATAAGCATCTGTTGAATAGTGACCTCCAAGTTCATAAGTTATAATGAGCAGAATTAGGCCATTTGGTCCATCAAGTACTCTGCCAATCATGCCTGATTTATCTTTCCCTCTCAACACCACTCTCCTGCCTTCTCCCCATAGACCCTGACACCCATCAGATTGTTGATGATGGGTCTCAGTAATGACCTTTAATATTCATGGTTAAACCTTTTCCTGTTGCAGATGGTAATTGCTTTGCACAAATCCAGAATGAATCCTACTTGCTACTTCGGAGCTAAGTTCTAAACGTTGCATGGAGACCTGAAATGTTTCTTTTGCTGAGGAGCTGTGAATGGAATTTAACCTTGTGTAATCATCAGAAAAAAGTCTTCATTGATCAAAGAAGGGACACTGAAGGTGATCGAGTCCATAAAGCAGCCCTGAGGATCACCTGCTAAGACTGCAACGGGGAATGATTGACACCTGACAACCTTTACCATCTCCCTTTGTGTGGGGCAAGGAGGGTTTGCTCTATGTTACTCATTGACTGCAGTTTCATCATGGCTTCTTGATACCATAACAACAACAACAACAACAGAAAATGCTGGAAACACTCAGCAGATAAGGCAGTATTGGAGGGGAGAGAAGTAATTGGATTAGAAAAGTGAAAAAATAAGTGAGGTTTGAGTTACAGAGTGGGGGAGGATGGCGAGAAGAGGGAATGTCCATGATTGGGAGTAGACCAATGTTGTCAAGGTTAACAATTGTTTAAAAACTCTCAGTTGGAGATAGAAGAGAAAAGAACTAAAGTACCAAGCTTAATATTGAATCCCAAAATCAGCAACATGCCCAGATGGAAGATGAGGAGCTGTTTCTTGAGCTCACATGATGCATATATATATTTTAGTCGCAATTTGTTCTCTTGTCTTTTCTCTTCTACTACAATTTTTTTTTAAACTTATTGTTACTATAACAACTTGTGGTCTACGCCTTGTCACAGATATTACCTCTGTTCTCTTCACCCTCGCTCTTACTGCAACTCAAAACATGTCCCTTTTCTCACTCTACTGATTCTGATGGAGGGTCCTTGACTTGAAACACTGGCTTAGTTCCTCCTCACAGATGCTGCCTGATCAGCCAAGTATTTACAGCATTTTTGGTTTTGTTCCAGATTTCCAATTCATCACTTCTTACTCTTTGATTCCAGATTTGAACAAACACCGTCTTGATGCAATTCTCACCTCACCTCTGGAATCCAGCTCCTTGGTCCGTGTTTGGACCAAGACTGTGATGAGCTCTGCAGCTGAGTGGTACTGCTGAGGCCTAAATTGAGCATCCTGTAACAGCACTGGAACAGCTGGGCTAGAGATGCATTAGTTGTGGGAATCTGGCCCTCAGTACGAGACAGCTGGTCACATAATATTTGTTGTATCCACTGGTCTTAGGTCATTTCGTGGTATCACATCGAAGTGAATCACATTGGCGGGGGGGACTGGGTTCTGTGACGTTAGGGATCTCAGTAGCAAGCCATGATGGATCACCATTGAACACTTATGGCTGAACATTGCTTCAGCCTTATCTACAGCACCCACATGCTGGGCCCCACCTTCACTCAGGATGGGGTGCTCTTGGTGAAACTGCCCACCATTCATGACTAAAGGCATTGTACTTCACACCTTTGATAATCCAGTGTGTAGTCACATTGTTCTGTCTATTGTAAACTGTTTAAACATGTACAATCCTGAGCTGCAGACAAGCACGTCATTGTTTCGGCTCCTTCTGCACTCCTTACTGGACCTCTGTTCCAGGCTGGTAATCCTGCTCCACATAGCCCCCTCTCTGCTTTTCCCTCATCACCTTCTCTCCCATGAGATGGGTCCAGCTTTCCCTTCAACCCATCACTGCTCCTCACCTTGAGCCCTCCTGATGGAAGAAGTTCCCACGTTCTCCAGATAAAGAGCTTTCTCCAAGATTTCTGTTCGGATTGATCAGTAGCACTCAAATACTGATGGATGGTTCTGGCCTTCCCCACAAATGGAAGCATTTTCCCTGTAGAGCTATAATAACCGCTTTGTGATTCTGAATCACTCTCCAGAGATCTCTCTGCCTCTTTTCCGAGAGTTGTATCTATGCAATTTCAGTCTTGTGAACTCTGGTATTTTCACTTGTTCTTCCACATCCTTTTCCGTACAGTGGAGACAGGAACAGTGTACAATACTCCGTTTGTGGTCTGATGAAGGTTTGATGTCTTTAACATAACGTGAATTATTCTTGGGCAGTCCCTTGGGATGAAAGATTAATTGTTACTTCCAAGGTTCTCAGGAAGCCACTGTGAGTGCTGCAGACTCTTCTAACATTAGGGCCAGAATGCCCGACGGGACAAACGGGTGGGTTGTTTGCAAGTTTTTTAGCTCCTTTATCCATTTGCACGTTCTCCATGTGCTGCCCTCTGGGAGATAAGGGGTGCTCAGTGCCTACCCAAATGTTCCCTTTCCACTTGGAGAAGCAGTGGGTGATATGGTTCCTCTGATGAAGTGTGATGACAGCAGTCTGAGCCGCGATGCTGATAACGTTGCCCTGTGTTGAGCACACAGTCCATCTATTCTGCCAATGGATCTGGAATATATAACCTACAACCTCTAGTTCCAGCACCCGATTAGCTTTGTATCTGTGAGGAGGTTTTTTTTTGTATCTTTGTTCCAATAAAGTGTCAAGCTCTGACAAGGTCCTTGACTACATTTATGTTCTTAGTTATTAATGAATAAGTTTGCCTCTCCTCCTTGGCCAAGCATATATACCTGGTGTGACTGTTGCCGTTGATTTTCTGATGTGCACTTGTGGCTATTACTAACCTCAAAACTGCTCATTTACACCAGGTAGCAGCTGCCAACAACATCGCCTACAACAAATTATCCTCCAACATTTCCGCCACCTCCAACGGGATCCCACCACTGGCCACATCTTCCCATCTCCACCCCTTTCTGATTTCCGCTGAGACTGTTCCCTCCGAAACTCCCTGGTCCACTCGTCCCTTCCCACCCAAACCCCCCCCCCCCCCCCCCCTCCCCAGGTAACTTTCCTCTGAAACCGTAAGAGATGCAACACCTGTCCCTTTACCTCCCCCCTCGACTCCATCTAAGGACCCAAACAGCCTTTCCAAGTAATGCAGAGGTTCATCTGCAGATCCTCTAACCTCATCGATTGTATCCACTGTTCCAGATGTCAAATTCTCTACATCGGCAAGACCAAGCACAGGCTTGGCGATCGTTTCGCTGAACACCTCCGCACAGTCCGTCTCAACCAACCTGATCTCCCGGTGGCTCAACACTTCAACTCCCCCTCCGATTGAGAATCCGATCTTTTTGTCCTGGGTCTCCTCCATTGTCAGAGTGAGACCCAGCGCAAAATGGAGGAACAGCACCTCATATTTTGCTTGAACAGTTTACACCCCAGCGGTTTGAACATTGACCTCCCACTTCAGGTAGTCCCTGCTTCCCCTCTCTATCCCCTCCCCCTTCCCAGTTCTCCTACTAGTCTTCCTGTCTCCGACTACATCCTATCTTTGTCCCGCCCCCTCCCCTAACATCAGTCTGAAGAAGGGTCTCGACCCGAAACATCACCCATTCCATCTCTCCTGAGATGCTGCCTGACCCACTGAGTTACTCCAGCATCTTGTGTATATCAAGGACCGGAAATGGCCTGGGACTCCATTGACCAGAGATAGCCTGGGACTCCATCAATAGGATTATTTTTAGTAAAATGTTCTCAGTTTGACGGCAAGCATGGTTATCGCCGCCATTCTCTGCTACAGTCCACCAGCCTGCATCAAGTTGAAGTTATCAACTCCAAAAGATGCAGTGGTGATGGTTTTACCTCATAACTCCTGCCCCACAGGCAGTCCTCACTGGTCTCCGGACCAATGCAACATAATTTAAAATGGAGGTGCACAGGAAGAGGATGGCACCATGCTCAAGAGAATAAATATAAATGAGATGTGTACAAAATCATGAGAGGAATAGATTGGGTAGAAACTGGGGAATCAAGAACCAGAAGACATAGGTATAAGGTGATGGGGTGTGGGAAAGATTTAATAGGAATTTGAGGGGTAACTTTTTTGCAGAACCAGTGGTGGGTGTATGGAATGAGTGGCCAGAGGAGATAGTTGACGCAGGTTTAGACATTTAGACAGGTACATAGATAGGATGGGTTTAAAGGGATATGAGCCAAATGCAGGCAAGGTGGGACTAGTGCAGATGGGACATATTGGTCGGTGCAAGCAGGTTGGGCCAAAGAGACTTTTTCAACACTGTATGACTCTTTTACTGAACACATTAATGATGAACATTACAGATACGTCCATATCACAAAATGCTGGAGTCACTCAGCGGGTCAGGCAGCATCTCCGGAGAGAAGGAATGGGTGACGTTTCGGGTCGAGATCCTTCTTCAGACTGATCAGTCTGAAGAAGGGTCTCGACCCGAAACATCACCCATTCCTTCTCTCCTGAGATGCTGCCTGACCCGCTGAGTTACTCCAGCATTTTGTGATACCTTCGATTTGTGCCAGCATCTGCAGTTATTTTCCTACAGATACGTCCATATGTCGGTGCGAGCAGGTTGGGTCAAAGGTACTGTTTCAACACTGTATGACTCTTTTACTGAACACATTAATGGTGAACATTACAGATAAGTCCATCATCTCCCAGAGATGCAGCGATCCCCTGACATTTAACTGGAAAGGATTTGAATAGTCATGGCATCTAGAGTTGTTCCCAAAACCAACAAGGTCCTTCTTAATGTCTGAAATCAGGTGTCATTATAAAGCACAGTGTGTACATTGTGGGTGAGATCCAACAGGTAGCAATAGGATAATGACCAAATATTGTGATCGTTAGAGATTCTGAATGGTGGGACAAATGTTGACCTGGACATTAGAACAAATTCCTCTGCTTCCCATCACCCCGAGGGCATTGTTCTAGGCTACATCATTATAGGATTCCCTACGTGTCCCCAAGGGCATTGCGAAGCATCCATTAAGATGTCGTCCAATGAGAATACCTATGGCAATATGGCGCTCCCTCAGTATTGCACAGCGTGTTGGCTTGAATTACATGTTCGATCCCAACAAGAGAAGCTTGAACTGAAATTTTGGACAAACATGACTGAGAAAGGAATTAACATGCTTTACACCAGAGGCAAGGGAATCGCTGGGATGTTCCTGCACTGCTCTGCTCATCAGTGACTAGCTCACCCCATACAGTTGTGTCCAGGTGTGCTGGCGACGGGAAGTGCCGCTACGTAAACAGGAAACTTCCATGCACTGACCACTAAGTGCTTTTCCAGACACACAAGCGACGCTCAGCCAGTTCAATGCACGGAAATAGGAAGGCAAGTGGGAGCAGCGAGCTTTCCCACAGGAAGGGAAGGAGTGAAGGCTGCTGTCTGGTGCAGTGCGGTCTCCAGGCACCCCCCCCCCCTCGCAGATCCGGGTGGCCTGCTGTCAGAGCTCCCTTGCAAAATTTCTCGCGTCGCTATTTTGAAGGGCACTGTTCGGTGGGAGGAAACCACGGCCTATTTCAGCACTCCAAATGTTTAACATGTTGAACAAGGGGCATAGCTGAGGAAGCGCCCCCACCGGCAGGGAGATGAGGAGGTGCACCCTAGGGTTCTGAAAGATGTGGCTTTAGAGATTGTGGAGGCATTGACAGTTAATATTTCAAGAGTCATTAGAGACAGGAGTGGTCCCAGATGATTGGGAAATTGCCAATATCACCCTGCTGCACAAGAAGGGAGCAAAGCAGAATAGTGGGAACAAAAGGCCGCTTTATCTAACTTCAGTGGTTGGTAAGATTTTAGAGTCTATTATAAAGGATGAGGTTATGGAGTACTTAGAAGTTCACGATAAAATAGGCCGAAGTCAGCATGACTTTGTGAATTGAAGGTATTGCTTGAAAAATTTGCTGGAATGTATATTAATGATTCGGATGAGGGGATTGAGGGCTTTGTGGCCAAGTTTGCGGATGATATGAAAATAGGTGGAAGTGCAGACAGTGTAGAGAAAGCAGACTCTGCAGAAGGACTTGAACAGTGGGCAGAGAAGTGGCAGATGGAATATAGTGTAGCAAATTGTGGAGTCATGCATTTTGGTAGTAGGAATAAAGGCGAAGACTATTTTCTAAATGGGGAGAGAATCCAGAAATCGAAGGTGCAAAGGGACTAGGGAGGACTGGTGCAGGATTCCAAAAAAAGTTCATCTGCAAGTCAAATCGGGAGTAAATAAAGCAAACTCAATGATGTTGAGGCCAGTTCATTGGCTATATTTAAGAGGGAGTTAGATGTGGCCCTTGTGGCTAAAGGGATCAGGGGGTATCGAGAGAAGGCAGGTACGGGATACTGAGTTGGATGATCAGCCATGATCATATTGAATGGCGGTGCAGGCTCGAAGGGCCGAATGGCCTACTCCTGCACCTATTTTCTATGTTTCTATGTAATGCTGAGGCTCTATAGGGTGCTGGTAAGACCACATTTGGAATATTGTGTGCAATTTTGGGCACCATATGTGAGGAATTATGTGCTGGCTCTGGAGAGGGTCCAGAGGAGGTTTACAAGAATGTTCCCAGGAATGAGTAGGTTAACCTATGATGAGGGTTTGTCAGCACTGGGCCTGTACTCGCTGGGGTTTAGGAGATTGGGGGGGGGGGGGGGGGATCTCATTGAAACATACAGAATAGTGAAAGGCTTGGAGAGAGTGGATGTGGAGAGGATGTGTCCACGGGTGGGAGGTCATAGCCTCAGAATTAAAGGGCCTTCTTTTAGGAAGGAGATGAGGAGAAAAGTCAGAGGGTGTGGAATTCTTTGCCACAGAAGGCCGTGGAGGCCAAGTCAGTGGATATTGTTAAGGCAGAGATAGATAGATTCTTGATTAGTACAGGTGTCAGGGGTTATGGGGAGAAAGCAGGAGAACGGGGTTAGGAGAGATAGCTCAGACATGAATGAATGGCGGAGTAGACTTGATGGGCCGAATGGCCTAATTCGACTCCTGTCACATGACCTTATGAGTAAGGGAGGGGCCGAGTAACCGTCTGGAAGGGCAGCGCCGAGGGAGCGCTTGTACCGAATGGGGGAAGAGGAGCATCGACCAGGATTAACAGCGTAGGGGTTACTCACCGCTAGGGCCGCCTCGACCAGCAGCAGCAAGCTGAACAGTTGTATTAATCGGCACCTGTGGAATAAGGGCAGGTGTTAGCTCCACTCGTAGGGACCTTGGGAGAGAAATGCTTCACCGAGTCCAACAACTTCCCAGTCAAAATGTTCCGGGCGCGTTGGAGCAGCGTTGCACCGTGAGACGGCAAAAACAGACTACAGGCGCCAACCCCGGTAAATGGTCCAAGGGGCCGGGAATGGGTGTGGGAATACAGCTTACCCAACCAAGGGCAAAGTGGGAGAACATCAGATAGTTCCTGGAAAGGTGGGAGGGTGTCTGGGGTACTGGTGTAAGACGTGCCATGTGGAGGGAATAGTGTACAGTAATACTAGATTGTTTTCTTGGATACAGCGTGGAAACAGGTTATTCCGCCCACCGAGACCACGCCGACCAACGATTACCCGTACACCAGTTCTATCCTCCACACTGGGGACAATTAACCTACAAAGCTGCATGTCTTTGGAATGTAGCAGAAAACCGGAGCGCCCGGAGAAAACTCATGCGGGCTTTTAAACTCGGGCCTCAATACTCTTCCCTCCCTCCCCTCACCCAGTGCTTGGTCCAGACTCCAGTCCAGACTGGGTGAGGAGTGGGAAAGCAGTAGCTGGGAGCAGCGAAGGGCCGTGAGCTTCGGGAGGGGCTGTGAACAATGTTTTGAGGGACATCGTCCCATCTCTGAAAACATATCGCCGGCCCATCGTGGCCGGGTATTAGTCGTGGACCTCCCGTCCTTTGGGCGGCAAGGACGGTGACGCAGCGGTAGAGTTGCTGCCTTACATCGCCAGGGACCCGGGTTCGATCCTGACTACGGGTGTTGTCTGTACGGAGTTTGTACGTTCTCCCTGTAACCTGCCAGGGGTTTCCCCGGGGGCTCCAGTTTACATCCACAGGTTAATCGGCTTCGGTAAAAATAGTAAATAGTCCCCAGTGTGCAGGCTAGTGTTAGTGTGCGGGGGTCGCAGGTGCGCACGGACACGACGGGCCCGTTTCCGCGCTGTATCTCTCAAGCAAGCCGACTGCGGCACCTTCATCAGAAGGGGTTTCCCCACCACATTCCCGGGGAAGGTCGGGTCGGGTCGGGTCGGGCCATAAACTCCATGGACAAAGCAGAGTTGGCAGCACCCTCAGTCTGGTTTTGATCCCCGCCCTTGTGAACCTCAGGCAGCTTTCTTGATACTTTTTTTTATTCATCAAAGTCAGAAAGGTTTTGTTCAGGAACATGCTCACCTCATGTTTATTCTCAGGGAAGCTTGCAGCGTTTTATCTTTCTGGTCAACAGTTGCTGTGATGTGGGTCAGTCGGCGTGGCCTTGCTGAGACACACCCGCCGAACTCAGCGCCGGCCGAGAGACTTCATTAAACCTGCCCGAGAATCAAACACCAGTTAGTCCGATTGAAGCTGACCCGGAGATCAAAGCCACGTGGGAAAGAGAGAGACGCCCGCTCGGCCCATACTCGCCGCCCCTGGCGATGCTGCACCCCCCTCCTCAACGTCCAGCACCACTATCTCCCTGGACTCTCCCCCCCCCCCCTCCTGGCAGCACCCCCTCCTCCTGGCAGCACCCCCTCATACTTCCCACACCCTCCTGCCCCTCACACGTACCCCCACAGTTCCTCCCCCAACCTCCTTCCACCCCAACAGTTCCTCCCCCCAACCTCCTTCCACCCCTAGCCCCTTCACCGTGGCCCCACCTCTCCACTCCCTCAGTGGCCCCACCCTCGCTGCATCTTTGCATCTCCACATCCCCCCCCCCCCACCCCGGTCTTCACACCACCCCCAAGCTTGGCCCTCCTCCTCCCCCCCCCCCATCTCCCTCAGTGGCTCCCACCCTCCCTGCATGCTCACACACTGTAAGCTTCTGCTATGTCCTTGGGCAATGTCACTGAGCGCCAGCACTATCATTGGGGCTGGCGGGGGACCTGATGGTTAGTTCCTTAGATCTTTGGATGTGATGACATTGGTGGATGTGGTACCAGTGTTATGCGTGTTTTTGGATACCAGGTGGGATTGGACATTAGGCAGGAAGGGTTTGGAGAGGAATGAATGTAGGTGGACTGAACAGGTGCAGGAGAGAGAGAAAGGAAGGATATGGCATTGGGGTGGGGGAGGAGGCTCTTGTGAAACATAACTACAAGCTGATCAAATGTCTTACACCTGTCCTGCAGTTTAATGTGAAACCTCACCCTTGACTTCAGCATGTGCCCTCGTCTCTACAATTATGCCACCAACTCCCTTCTTTTGCATTCAGTACTCACAATTAATAATAACTTCTCCTGAATGCCCTCAAAATTAATAATAACTTTTCCTGAGTTTCTAACTATGCCTGAGCCTGAGAGCAATTATGATGTTGAAACAATAACCATTCTCCCTTGACTAACTTCCCTGTTTGAATAGCCCATGCGCGAGGCTGGTTAAACACTTCGGTAGGTTAACGTTATCACAGAATGAGTTGTTACACTGTTGTGCCTTGGAAACAATTGAGGCTAAGATCCTTTTATAGACAAACATTCCCCTAGGCTGACATCATGCTCCTACCCAAATAGAGCACTGCATATTTCACAGAGTCTGATCAAAAACCCTCTGGTCACAAAATGGCTACAACATCCATGAAGATCAAAAGCCCCCATCCCCAGCGAGCCCTGCAGTTGGCTCTCAGAACACTAAATCACAATATATCCCAGACCAAAAGAGAAATTCCCACGGAAATTCCTTTTGAGTTGCTTTCCTTAAGGGTTAAGCCACTGATCTGTACAGAACAGGATGATTACAGTTGCAAATCCAAGCAGAGGTCTGTACAGAGGTAGTTGACCCCAGTAGGGTGGAGATGGGTGGTTGGGCTCATAGAAGTTAGTCAAAGTTCCCACATTTTCACTAATCAATGACAGAGGCACTAGCCCAGGCTTGCAAGAGTACTTTATTCCAAGAGTAATTCAAGACTTGGATGCTGTTCCAGCATGTGCCCAGGAATCAAAGTAAGCATTATACAGCGTAGGAATAGGCCCTTCAGCCCACTGCATCTGTGCTGAACTACAAACCTTTCCATACAAACTATATGCAAACTTGCCTGCTTTAACTCCATATCTCTCAATGTCCTGCTCATTCAAATACCCATGAAGAAGGCTCTTAAATGTGTTACTATACCCCCCATCAGCACCTCCTCCAGTAGCTCATGCCAGTTATCAACTGCTTTGTTTGAAAAATGTACCCCTGAGATCCCTCTTAAACTTTCTCCCTCTCAACTTAAACCTCTTCTCTCTAATTTTGGACATCCCAACCATGGGAAATAGACTCCGGCGATCTATATCTTTATCTTTCATAATTTTATATACACTTCAAGTTTCTAGACATCCATATCACCAGGAACAGCCTAACTGATGTGGTGATCAAAAATACACATCAGCCTATTTTGGGGATTTGAGAAGATATACATATCCTTGAGGATTTTCTCAAACTTTTACAGATGACCAAAAGAAAGTATTTTGATGGGAGGCATCTCAGCCTGGTATGGCAACTGCTCTTGACTGCCTGATCAAGCAGAGAGTGCTGAACACACCCATCTCTCACAGGCTCATCCTTTTCATCCATCAGAGTGCGTTATATCAAGGTGACTGGAAGTGGCATCAAGGACGCCTACCACACTGGACATTCGCTTTTCTCCTACTTTTTGAAGGAAGAAACAGGAGCTTGAAAGCCCACTGTAAATTTCCCCTTGTGTGCAAGGAGTGGATGTGAAAGTGGGATAACATAGAACTCGTGTGTACGAGTGAGTGATCATTGGTGTGGACTCATGGGCCAAAAGGCCCGGTTCCATGTTGAATCTTCCCTACTGCTATCAGACTCCTGATCCCACTTCTTCCGCACTGCTGTGAGACTACTGATCCAATCATCTCTTTCACATCCCTTTCTTGGAGATGCTGTCACATATGTTTATTCTTAACCCTACCTCATTGTTATTGCACTTTAATATTATTTTGCATCATTTTAGATTGCACTACAATCAAGCACCTTTTTGCTGCATTTATTGTTCAGATTCAGATTGTTGTATTTAACATTACTGTATGAATCTGTTTACTCTGTCAACTTCACATTAACAAGAAATGTCATTGCACCTTGGTATGCATAATAATAAATTCACCTGAACCTGAATCTAAAGTTCTCCAATTCACACGGCAACATTGTTGTGAATATTCTCACCTATTAAACCAGCACCAATCCCTATGGCACACCACTAGTCAAACACTTCCAATCTAAATTAAACCCTCCATTTTTACCCTCCGACAGCATCGTTCGAGCCAATTTTGTATCTATTGGCTTACTCACCCTGGATTCCACAAATTCTATCTTCCAGACAGAGCATACCTTGTCAAAGGCTTTGCTGAATTCCATGTAAACGTCTACCATCCTGCCCCCACCAATTTGCTTGGTTCCCTCTTCAAAACATCAATCAAATGTGGGGTGCGATTTTCCACGCACAAAGCCTTGCAGACTATCCTTACTGAGTCCTTACCTTTCCAAATGCAAATAAATACTGTCTCATTGAATCCCCTCAATAACTTCCCCACCCTTGATGTAAGGCACACTGGCCTATAGTTCCATGGCTGTTACCCTTCTTATATTGTGGTATGATATTAATCATACTCCAGTCCCAGTACCCCACCCTTGGCTGGCAAAGGTATAAAACTCTGCCTGGTCTGGTGTCACCTACCATATGGGCAAGTTTCATTGAGCTCTGGTCACTGATTGTTCCGTCTCATTGACAACTCCTCAGCCACATCATGCTCTACCCCATCACAAGCTGCAGCTCCTTTTTAGAAGCTGCAGACAGTTGCTTTCACATTTTGCTGACCCCAAGTGACTCCGTTATGATGTCATTGTCTGTGAGAGAAATATCATCCAGGCTTTTTTTAGAAGAGGAACTTTGAAAATCGTTAGAGTCTCCAACACTTCCCGGCCTTGACTGGAAATAACTCACTGATTGCACCTAGAGGGGACTCACTATGCAGTGAAAATTTACAGATCCCGTAAACTCACTTTACATTGAAGACTAAATTGTTCTACATTGAAATTTGAGAGAGCCTTAGCTGCGTAATTCCACCAAAAGTCTTTGGCCACATGGAGCTGATCCAAGATCTACAAAACTGGAGTCGGCACTTTCGGGCATGGAATTAACCTGTGTATTCCCCTCATTCAATCCATTGTGCCTGAAAGAACATTCAACGATGAAGTCCCAGCTTCCCACTGTAAAAAACAGCTGCATCTCCCCCTTCCAGTCTAACCAAGGATTAACCAAGGTTTGCCTCTGCTCTCTCAGAAGATCTGACAGGGTGTGTCTCTCATAGTAATGATATTTATTTGTTGTTTGTGGTGTGTAAACCGACAATTGTGTGTCCTGGTAAACATCATACAATTAATAATTAATTGATTAGTTCCAAGGTGGATTGCAGTTGCATCTGAGAGATTGCATCAATGCAGTCTCCTTCGTAATCCCTTTCCAAGCTTTTCCACAGCATTTGGAAATCTCACCCAGTGTCCTTCTCTGAACAGCCTAATGCCCCTGACACCACATCCTTCAGAAAGCACCTAGATCAGTCTGTGAAGGTCTTTGGGAGTCGGTCTCCACGCTGGTGACTGGATTGATGTAAACGTATGCTGTGGGGTTTCTCTGCCCACAAATACACCATTCGCTCCCACTGTTGTCATGCACCACACCACAGGTGGGCTCCCTGGACGCGAGAGTGTAGAGGGCTATTTGGGCTCTGGAGAGCTTGTCAAGAGGCTGTTGGTGAATTGGTTACAAAGAAGCAGGGAGGGAGGATGGGGGAGGAGGGAGTACAAAACCAGGTCCTGGTTTAACACGGGCAAGTAGGACTAGGTCTGGTCAGCATGAATGAATTGGGCCGCTGAGCCTTTTGTATGCTGTATCATTATCACCCTACATCTGCGTTATAATATGGAGACCAGAAGCAAACTCATGCTGTGGTTGGCCTGTTGCCTATTGTTTTAGTCATATCTGGAAACAAATCCATTGTTTGTCTGCTATCTTTCTACCCTGAACCAACAGTAGCAAGTACATTAATCAGAAGTGCCAAGTTGATGATGCATTACGGCTTCCTCCTTCCTTCAGACTAGAGCCAACTTGGTTCAGTCCACATGATAGACCAAAACAGTACAGCACGGCACAGAAACAGGCACTTCGGCCCACCATATCTATGTTACCATGATGTCAATTTAAACCAATGCCAGAGACACAAGGAACTGCAGATGCTGGTTTACAAAAAACACTGAAATTGCTAGAGTAACTCACAGGTCAGGCAGCATCTCGGGAGGACATGGATAGGCGATATTTCATCTGCTTTTGCACCCTCTCCAAAGCATTGACATATTTCCTGTGATACCATGACCTTAACTGCACACAATATTCCAAATGTCGCCTAACAAAAAGTCTTTTGCAGCTGAAACATGACTTCCCAACTTCTCAATAACCCAACTCAATAAAGGGAAATATACTGTATGCCTTCTTTGGCATCCTGCTCAGTTATGTTGCCAGTATTATCGACTTGCTCCCCGAAATCTGCGTCAATTGGAGCTCCATAGGTCCCTATTATTTACTGGAGACTAATCCCATACTCTTTCCGCTGCATGTTCATGCACCAATCTAAATGCCTCTTACATGTAACCATTGTAACTGCTTCCACCACCTCCGTTAGCATGTTCCAAGAACCTACCACTCACTCTTTGTGTAAAGAACTTGCCAAACAAATTTCCTTTAAACTTTTTCCCTCTCACCTTTAACCTATATGTTCCAGTCTTTGACATTTCCACTCTGGCAAAAAGACTCTGATTGCCTACCTTATCAATGCCTCTCATGTTATTTTGCTTTATCTAGGCTCCCCTCAGCCTCCGATGTTCCAGAGAAAACAATCCAAGTTTTCCAACCTCATAGCTAAATGTTTTGTAATTATATGCAACATCCAAGTGAAACAAACAATCTGCTGGAAGATCATCCCTTGCCCCCTTCCTCCACCCCAGTAATTTAACCAGTTCCCCATTTCACCACCTTGTATTCCTCTTGAGATCACACCTTCCCTAGCGAACAATGGGCCTACCAGGGTACCTTCCTGACTGAGGTCATTTGTTGTTGGCCCTGATTGGTCCTGGTCTTTTCTTGCCTCCAGCTCTTCAATATTCCCTCCTCCCCCTACTTCCAGTCTGAAGAAGGGACCCGACCCAAAATGTCACCCATCCTTTTTATCCTGACCCGCTGAGTTAAAGGAGAGGAGGTCATACACAATCTTTAACATCCTACTCACTTGTGTTGCCACTTTCCTGGAGATGCATGCTAAGATTTCTCTCTGCATCAATGTTCCAAAGACCCTATCATTTACTGTATTTTTTTTTCCTTTTGCATTTCACCTCCCAATGCAACACATCACACTTATCCAGATTAAACTCCATGTCCTATTTCTCTGTCCATATTTCTAACTGGTTACACAAGAAATTGGAGATGTCCGAATTTAGAGCAAAAAAAAAGTGCTGGAAGGACTCAGCAGGTCAGGCAACATTTATGGAGGATGGACACAAAAAGTTGGAGTAACTCAGCGGGACAGGCAGCATCTCTGGAGAGAAGGAATGGGTGACGTTTCGGGTCAAGACCCTTCCTAACCTGAACATCTATGGAGGAAATAGACAGACAATATTCAGGACAGGGCCCTTCTTCAGAATGATCCATTTCCTGCTGTATCCTTTGACAAACTTCATCACTATCCATTACACCAACAATTTATGTGTTACCTACAATATTAACAACCAACTGAAAGCACTGGGTACAGCAATCACTATGGGATCAAACACCCCAATTGTGGCAATGAAGACAAGTACTCCAGGATACTTGTGCCTCTAGCCAAGCAGTTCCAGTACAACCGCAACATTGGCATTAAAAACCCGACAATGTGGAACACTGTCCTTTTTTAAAAAACACAGCACAAACCCAACTTGGGCAATTAATATACTCTCGATCATCAGCAAAGTTATGGAAGCTGTTGCCTAGAAAGCGATCAAGTAGCCCTAACTTCCAATAACCTTCTCACTGATGTCCATCGAAAGTTGCACCAGGACAACTTCAGCTCTCATCACACCCTTGGTCAAATAGTGACCAAGGAGCTAAATTCCAGAGGTGAGAAGAGAGGAAATTACCTCGATGTCAAGGCAACATTTGACATTCTGGAGCCCCAGTGAAACTGAAGTGAATAAGAAAACATTCCAGTGGTTGTAGCTTGTACAAAGGAAGATGGTTATGATTATTAGATACATAGACAATAGGTGCAGGAGTAGGCCATTCGGCCCTTCAAGCCAGCACCGCCATTCAATGTGATCATGGCTGATCATCCACAATCAGTACCCCGTTCTTGCCTTCTCCCCATATCCCCTGATTCCGCTAGCCCTGAGTGCTCCATCTAACTCTCTTGAATACATCCAGTGAATAGGCCTCCACTGCCTTCTGAGGCAGAGGACTCCACAAATTCACAACTCTCTGTGTGTAAAAGTTTTTCCTCATCTCAGTTCTAAATGGCCTATCCCTTATTCTTAAACTGTGGCCCCTGGTTCTGGACTCCCCCAACATCGGGAACATGTTTCCTGCATTTAGCGTGTCCAATCCCTTAATAATTTTATATATTTCTATAAGATCCCCTTTCATCCTTCTAAATTCCAGTGACTACAAGCCCAGTTGCTCCATTTTTTCATCATGTGGCAGTCATGCCATCCCGGGAATTAAGCTTGTGACTCTATGCCACACGCCCTCAATAGCAAGAATGTCCTTCCTCCAATTAGGAGACCAAAACTGCACACAATACTCCAGGTGTGGTCTCACCAGGGCCCTGTACAACTGCAGAAGGACCTCTTTGCTCCTATACTCAACTCCTCTTGTTATGAAGGCTAACATGCCATTAGCTTTCTTCACTGCCTGCTGTACCTGCATGCTTACTTTCGGTGACTGATGTACAAGGACACCCAGGTCTCGTTATACTTCCCCTTTTCCTAACCTGACACCATTCAGATAATAATCTGCCTTCCTGTTCTTGTCACCCAAGTGGATAACCTCACATTGATCCACATAAGACCGCATCTGCCATGCATCTGCCCACTCACCCAACCTGCCCAAGTCACTCTGCATCCTCATAGCATCCTCTTCACAGTTCACACTGCCACCCAGCTTTGTGCCATCTGCGAATTTGCTAATGTTACTTATAATTCCTTCATCTAAATCATTAGTCACTGCCTGCCATTCTGAAAGGGACCTGTTTAACCCTACTCTTTGTTTACTGTCTGCCAACCAATTTTCTATCCATGTCAATACCCTACCCCCAATACCATGTGCTCTAATTTTGCCCACTAATCTCCAGTGTGGGACCTTATCAAAGGCTTTCTGAAAATCCAGGTACACTACCTCCACTGGCTCTCCCTTGTCCATTTTACGTGTTACATCCTCAAAAAATTCCAGATTAGTCAAGCATGATTTCCCCTTCATAAATCCATGCTGACTTGGACAGATCCTGTTACTGCTATCCAAATGCGCCACTATTACATCTTTAATAATTGACTCCAGTATCTTCCTCACCACCAATGTTAGGCTAACTGGTCTATAATTCTTTGCTTTCTCTCTCCCCCCTTTCTTGAAAAGTGGGATAACATTAGCTACCCTCCAATCCACAGGAACTGATCCAGAATCTATAGAACATTGGAAAATGATCACTAATGCGTCCAACAGGTAGTGTAAGAAAATAACTGCAGATGCTGGTACAAATCGAAGGTATTTATTTCACAAAATGCTGGAGTAACTCAGCAGGTCAGGCAGCATCTCAGGAGAGAAGGAATGGGTGACGTTTTGGGTCGAGACCCTTCTTCAGACTGATATCAGGGGGGAGGGACAAAGGAAGGATAGAGGTGGAGACAGGAAGATAGAGGGAGAACTGGGAAGGGGAGGGGAAGAGAGGGACAGAGGAACTATCTAAAGTTGGAGAACCCAATGCGTCCAAAATTTCTAGAGTTACCTCCTTGAATACCCTGGGGTGCAGACCGTCAGGCCCTAATGATTTATCAGCCTTCAGTCCCATCAGTCTATCCAACACCATTTCCTGACGAATGTGAATTTCCTTCAGTTCCTCCGTCACCCTAGGTCCTCTAGGTCCTCTGGTACATCTGGGAGATTGTGTCTTCTTCAGTGAAGACAGAACCAAAGTACCTGTTCAACTCATCTGCCATTTCCTTGTTCCCCATAATAAATTCACCTGTTTCTGTCTTCAAGGGACCCACGTTTGTCTTAACTATTTCTTTCTCATCACATACCTAAAGAAGCTTTTACTATCCTCCTATATATTCTTGGCTAGCTTACCCTCGTACTTCGCCTTTTCTCCCCATATTGCTTTTTTAGTTACCTTCAGTTGATCTTTAAAAGTTTCCTAATCATCTGGCATCCTGCTCATCTTTGCTATGTTATACTTCTCTTTTATTTTTCTACTGTCCTTGACTTCCCTGGTCAGCCACGGTGGCCTCTTACTCCCCTTAAAATCTTTCTTCCTCTTTGGAATGAAATGATCCTGCATCTTCCGGATTATGCCCAGAAATACCTGCCATTGCTGTTCCACTGTCATCCCTGCTAGGGTCCCTTTCCAGTAAACTTTGGCCAGCTCCTCCCTCATGCCTCCATAGTCCCCTTTGTTCAACTGCAATACTGCCACTTCCAATTTTACCTTCTCCCTCTCAAATTGCAGATTAAAACTTATCATATTATGGTCATCACCTCCTAATGGTTCCTTTACTTTGAGTTCCCTTATCAAATCCGGTTCATTACACAACACTACATCCTGAATTGCCTTTCCCCTGATATGCTCCAGTGCAAGCTGCTCTCAGAATCCATCTCGGGGGCACTCTACAAATTCCCTTTCTTGGGGTCCAGTACCAACCTGATTTTCCCAGCCTACCTGCATGTTGAAATCTCCCATAATCACCGTAGCATTACCTTTGTTACATGCCAATTTTAACTCCTGATGCAACTTGCCCCCCATCTCCAGACTACTGTTTAGGGGCCTGTTGATAACTCCCATTAGGGTCTTTTTACCCTAACAATTTCTCAGTTCCATCCACAATTACTCTACATCTTCTGATTCTATGTCACCCTCACTGAATCTCATTCTTTTCCAACAGAACCACTCCACCCCCTCTGCCCACCTGTCTGTCTTTTCGATAGGGCGTATAGCCCTGAATATTCAGTTCCCAGCTTTGATCTTTTTGCAGCCATGAGAGGTCAATTGATAACATATATAACATATAACAACCACAGCATGGAAACAGGCCTGTCCGGCCCTACCAGTCCACGCCGACCATTCTCCCTGACCTAGTCTCATCTACCTGCACTCAGACCATAACCCTCTAATCCCCTCTTATCCATATACCTATCCAATTTACTCTTAAATAATAAAATCGAGCCAGCCTCCACCACTTCCACCGGAAGCCCATTCCATACAGCCACAACCCTCTGAGTAAAGAAGTTCCCCCTCATGTTACCCCTAAACCTTTGTCCCTCAATTCTGATGCCAGGAATCAGCGCAGGAGGCCCCCGGGCAGTGGCCTGGGTCCAACTATCTCCAGCTGCTTCTATCCACTCTGAAGTCAGATGTGGGGGCTTTCACACCTTGGTGATATTGCTGATGCAGACAGATTTTATCAGCTCTTCCATAGCATGAGTTCACCCACTCAAACCTCACTTCCTTGCCCCACATATACAACCTACAGGATGTGGAGGCCTTGGAGAGGCTGCAGAAATCGTTCACCAGATATTGCCCAGACTGCAGCCATGAGGAGAGCCTGTACATTTTTAGAGCATCGAAGACTAAGGGAGGGGGGATCTGATAAAAGTGTGTTAAATTAGAGAGGCATAAATGAGGTAGACAGTCAGGATCTTTCTCCCAGAGTGGATAAGTCATATACAAATGGACATAGGTTAAGATGAGAGGGGGGCAGTTTACAGGAGATTTGCCAGACAAGTTTTTAAAATACTTTACACAGAGTGTGGAAGGTGCCTGGAATGCACTGCCGGGAGAGGTGGTGAAAGCGAATACCATAGCAACGTTTGAGGTATTTAGAGAGGCATGTGGACAGGCAAGGAATAGATGGATATGGGCCATGTGTAGGTCATAAGGTCATGTAATAGGAGCAGAACTAGGTCATTCGGCCCATCAGGTCTACTCCGCCATTCAAATATGGCTGATCTATCTGTCCCTCCTAACCTAATTCCCCAGCCTTCTCCCTATAACCTCCGACACCCGTACTAATCGTTCAGGTAGATGGTGTAAGAAAATAACTGCAGATGCTGGTACAAATCGAAGGTATTTATTCACAAAATGCTGGAGTAACTCAGCAGGTCAGGCAGCATCTCAGGAGAGAAGGAATGGGTGACGTTTTGGGTCGAGACCCTTCTTGAGACTGATGTCGGGGGGGGGGGGGGGGCGGGACAAAGGAAGGATATAGGTGGAGACAGGAAGATAGAGGGAGATCTGGGAAGGAGGAGGGGAAGAGAGGGACAGAGGAACTATCTAATGTCAATGTTCATACTGCTGGGCTGCAAGCTGTCAAAGCGAAATATGCTGTTCCTGATGGGATTGGTTAGGCTGTCATGTTGGTCTGCACAACCACAATGAAATGAAGGGCCTGTTCCTGTGTTGTGTTGTAATGTGTTCTCTGTAAGATTGTCATCAGCGAAGCAGACGAGAGAGGGGTCACACAGAAGATCACCCCACTTTGGAATGTGGTACTTTTGGACAGAGAGGAGGGTGGAGAGGGAGGGATGCACCACAGCAGGAACCAGGGCAGTACTTGCTGGCAGTGGGCGAGTCAGTTTGAAGAATGGTTCCGACAGGAAAAGTCAACTATCCCTGTTCTACGATACGATACGAAAGAACTTTATTTATCCCAGGAGGGAAATTGATCATAAAACAAAAGATACATGAAACAAAAGATACATGCAGTTGTACAGGGCCCTAGTGAGACCGCACCTGGAGTACTGTGTGCAGTTTTGGTCTCCAAATTTGAGGAAGGATATTCTTGCTATTGAGGGCGTGCAGCGTAGGTTTACTAGGTTAATTCCCGGAATGGCGGGACTATCATATGTTGAAAGACTGGAGCGACTAGGCTTGTATACACTGGAATTTAGAAGGATGAGAGGAGATCTTATTGAAACGTATAAGATTATTAAGGGGTTGGACACGTTAGAGGCAGGAAACATGTTCCCAATGTTGGGGGAGTCCAGAACAAGGGGCCACAGTTTAAGAATAAGGGGTAGGCCATTTAGAACCGAGACGAGGAAAAACTTTTTCAGTCAGAGAGTTGTGAATCTGTGGAATTCTCTGCCTCAGAAGGCAGTGGAGGCCAATTCTCTGAATGCATTCAAGAGAGAGCTAGATAGAGCTCTTAAGGATAGCGGAGTCAGGGGGTATGGGGAGAAGGCAGGAACGGGGTACTGATTGAGAATGATCAGCCGTGATCACATTAAATGGCGGTGCTGGCTCGAAGGGCCGAATGGCCTCCTCCTGCACCTATTGTCTATTGAAACAAAAAATTAAAGCGATGAGTGGAAAGGATTGGGGATATGCAAAGATTGTGGGTGGGGGGCGGGTAGGGATGTCAGTCTACCCCACGACAGAAGGGGAGGGGTTGTACAGTTGGATAGCCACAAGGATCTCCTGTGGCGTTCTGTCCTGCATCTTGGTGGAACCAGTCTGTTGCCGAAGGTACTCCTCGGGTTGACAAATATGTCATGGAGGGGGTGAGCTGTATTGTCCAAGAGATTCTGCAGAGATGATGCCTGAACCGCTGATTTACTCCAGCACTTTGTCTATTTTTTTTGTAAACCAGCATCTGCAGTTCCTTTTTTCTACGTAACAATGAGATAAATCGTGACAAAAAAAGGCAGCATTGGCTGATCCTGGGATATTTGGATCAATCCCGCCCACTGCCCATCCCACGGCTGCGGAATGAATATGCCATCCTCAATCTCTCCGTCAGGGACTTTGGTCGGGGTAGACGGGTCTACACTCAGCATCTCGCTACCTCAATGGGGAACAGCGTACACCAAAGTGGAACCCGCCCCTCGGCGTTACACATGGCCACCCCCAGCCCCGCCTTTGTACATGGCCACCCCCAGCCCCCACCCCTCCCCCCCCACCTCCCACCCCTCCCCCCCCACCTCCGCCTTTGCACATGGCCACCCCCCCAACCCCCACCCTCCGGCAGCGGCCAGTGTCAGACATCTCGGCCACCACTATATCCGCACAGTTACACCAAGCGCTCAAAGTATTGCCCGCACCCAGCAGTCTGCTCAAGAACGTGTTGAGTGAGGGCCGGTTGTCCCGGGACTGATGAACCTTAGCCGAACCCTCAACATGTGTGTGTGTGTGTGTGTATATATATATATATATATATGTGTGTGTGTGTGTGTGTGTGTGTATATATGTGTGTGTATGTATGTGTATGTGTGTGCGTGTATATATATATGTGTGTGTGTGCGTATATGTGTGTGTGTGTATGTGTGCCTCTATTGCACGCGGGTAGTCGGGGGGGGGGGGGGGGGGGTCACACACAACTATTGCCTTCCCTCAAGGGCACTCGGGCTGAAGTTACCTAAAGTCACTAAGGGTCTCAGTCCCTCCTCTCCATCTCTCATCCCCACTAATACACCGACCGAACAGTCGCACTGCCGGATAACTTCAGTCCGTGTTACTCACCGCTGCCTCCAAGCTCGGTGAGTCTGAGCCAAGAGCAGCTAGCACATCTGCGGAAGCACCAGCCGCGCTCTCCCCTTGTCCGGACTTCACCTGGGAAGTAGTGCCGGGCCACACGGGCGAGGAGCGGGTACTGAGCCTTCGTCCTCTCACTGCCTCAGGGCTCGGGGGGCTTCGCTGTGCAGTTGTGGAGCGGTGCGGGTCGGCAGTGCGTCTGCACACAGTTTGGCAGAGCTGGAAATCCGCTCCCAGTTCACTCGCTCCTCCCACCCTCGCAGCCCCTTAAACATGTTGCAGCGACAGATTAACCCTTGGCTGCACTACCCCGCACACTTTAGGGAGAGGGACCAAGGACCGTAGCTGTCACCAACGACCGTAGCACATGTAGATGTGTGCGGAGACCGAACCTACTCTATTTGTCCCAAATAGACAAGTGGGAGCCGCCGCCGCCGTCTTTGCCCTGGGAGATCCGGGGAGCTACCAAAGGAAGAGAAAAGCGCCAAGACGTTTACTCCTGAATCGTTTCTTTGCTGTCCGCGATAGAGTTGGGACTGGGGAGGGGGTGAAGGGCGTTAATGCCCGGGGACCGACTGCAGGGAAACTTGGCGCGACTTGGCACAAACTTTCCCGTCCTCGTGGTTATCTCAAAGTCCTGGTGGAACCCATCTTCCAGCTCCTGAAAGTGCAGCCAAAGGGTTAATCTCTCCCTGCAACGTGTTTGAGGGTGGGAGGAGAGAGTAAAGTGGGAGCGGAGAGCGGATTCCCAGATCTGGCAATCTGAGTGCAGACGCACTAACGACCTGCTCCGCTCTACAACTGCACAGCGCCCTGGGCACAGAGAGAGACAGAGAGACCCGCTCCTCACCAGTGTGTGGCCAGGCACTGCCTCCTATGTAAAGCCCAGACATAGGGCGACATGGTCCCTCAGATGCGGTGGCTGCTCCCGGCCATCATCCTCCTGGCTCAGTCTCGGCGCTCGGAGGCAGCGGTGAGTAACACAGACTGAAGTTATACCGGGGAGTGCGGGTGTTCGGCCGGCCGGTGTGTTCGCGGGGGTGAGTGAGGGGCAGTATGCGGGCCGAACGACGGGACTGAGACTTCGAGCACCGGGTGACTTTAGGGAACTTCAGCCCCGAGTGTTCTTGAGAGAAGACAATAGTTGTGTGTGACCCCTGAACACCAGCGTGTAATAGTGACCCCCCCCCCAGAGACACATACACAGCCACACACACACATGCACTGACACACACACACGGAGACACACAGACACACATGCACACACACGGAGACACACAGAAGCATGCACAGACACATACTTACACTGCACACATACATACACATACATACATATACACACACACACACACACACACACACACACACAGAAGCATGCACAGAGACACATATTTATACTGCACACATACATACACACAATCATACACATACATACACACAAACATACACACGCACACATGTAGACGCACAGGTTAGTGATGTGTGAGGGTCCCGGTTACGATGCATTAGTCCCCGACAACAGGCCATGAGGAAGTTAGTTCTGGGGCAAACTTCTGGGAGGTGGCGAGGCAGTGAGCGGTTGTGAACCGTGTCCGTGTGACCGTGCGGGGGGGAGGGGATGCTGTTCTCCGGCGAGATGTCCGATACTGCCAGGCGACGGGCCGAATTAACCCCGCTGCTGCGTCTGGCGTGTGGCCCTTTGTAATGTATGAAGCGCATCGGCGGGATGTGTACAATCTCATTGTGGTAGTTGTGGGCTGGGACTCTCTGAAGGAGGGGGGGGGGAGGGAGGGGAGGGGATGATGCGGAGGGGGAAGGGGTGGATGGGGGATGGGGTGTGTGGTAAGGAGTCGGGAGGGGTAGTGAGGAAGGGGGGAGGGGTGAGCAGGTTGAGGAGGAAGGGGATAAGGGGGTGTTGAGGAGGGGAGGGGAAGAGAGGAGGGGTGAGGGAGTGGGGCTTTGGATGAGTTTTGGGTCTGGACTGGAGGGAAGGGAGGGTTGTGGGTGTGGGCTGAGAGGATGCCGGAAGGGAGAGGTTGGTGAATATGTATCTCGGATTCTATTCCGTCGACTGGTAAGTGCCCCTTTCCCCCATCTGTGCATTGAAATTCCCGTGCCCAAGAGTCGGGAAGAGGTCCGCTCTACTCTGGCGCTGGCTTGATCCCAGCCGGGTTTTCCTCTCCCTGAGGACAACATTCCCATGGAGTTGGGACGAGGTTGGACCGGTCCGTCCCAGTCTTTGCCCTGATCATCGGCGGGCAGGTGGAGCTGAGTGGACAGGGACGTCTCCCCTCTGGGAATGTGATCGGGCTGCTCTGGACTCGGTGCCGAGATACGCCTCACACCTCCAGCACGCCGTTCCCTAACCTCACTCCACCGCCAGGAGCCTTGAGGTGAAGGGAGAATGGAGGGAAGATCCCTGGACCCCTGACTCTTCTCCTCCACCACCCTCTCCTCCCCCTTACTCCCACCATCCCATCTCCCACCACTCCCCCCTCTCTTCCACCACCCCCCCCTCTCTCCCAGCACCACATCTCCCTCTCTCCCACCACTTCTCTCTCTCTCTCTCCCTCTCTGTCTCTGTCTATGTCCCTCTCTCCCTCCCACCACTCCCCCTCTCCCTCCCACCACACCCTATCTCTCTCTCTCCCACCACCCCCTTTCTCCCACCACCCCCCCCTCTCCCTCCCACCACACCCTCTCCCTCCCACCACACCCTCTCTCTCTCTCTCTCTCCCACCACCCCCTCTCCCTCCCACCACCCTTCTCTCTCTGGCCCTCTCTCTCTCTCTCCCACCACTCTCCCTCCCACCACTCCCCCTCCCACCACCCTTCTCTCTCTGGACCCCCAATTAGGATCTGTGTGATCGTCTCTCCCAACTTCCACATGCGTGCCGTCTAAAGGGGAAGGTTCCACTATCCCCTGTCCCGCTAAAGTGGGGGTGGGATTGGACGCTCGATACCTGCCTGAAACATTGGCCCAGTTTGAGTCTCCCTCTGATTCTCACTGGAATCACTCGCCTCTCATTTGTTGAGATAAATTACAGACGCAGCAATCTGGCCCGTCCGATGCTGCGAATTCTCTCCATAAATCTTTCTTCTTTTCTCCCATCGCTTCCCATTTGCCCTTTGTAAACCTCTCCCAGCTGTTCCCCACTCCTTGCGATTTCACGTCAGTTGCCCGCAGTCGGATTCCACTCCTTTGAAACTCGAGGCCACACGATTAGCCACACTAAAGATGCAGCGAGTTATATCAGCGGCACACCCGTGGTCTCGTACCAGGAGGGAGGATATGTGTGAGAAGGTTTCAGTAAGAGGCTCCACAGACACAGAGACACATACACACACACTCACTCACACACACACACACACACACACACAGACAGACAGACACACACACACAGACAGACACACACACACACACACACACACACACACACACACACACACAGGGACAGGGACACACAGATACAGGGACACACACGCATACATACATACAGACACAGGGACACAGACACACACACGCACACAGGCACAGGGACACACACACACACCCACCCACACTCACACACAGCCACACACAGGGACACACAGATACAGACACACGCACACAGGCACAGGGACACACACACACACACACACACACACACACACACAGACAAACACACACACGTACACACACACACAGACACAGGGACACACAGATACAGGGACACACAGATACAGGGACACACAGACACAGGGACACATAGATACAGCGACACACAGACATACACACACACACACACAGGGATACACAGATACAGGGACACACACACACACACACACAGACACAGAGGGACACACACACACACACAGACACAGACACACACACGGACACACCCACAGACACATACAGACACACAGGCAGACACACAGGCACGCACACACAGATACACACACACACACACACACACACACACAGTGAAAACATTCCAACAACCTCAGATATGATATAAACATTAGACTTTAAAAACTTTCAATGGGCGGATAAAGAAAGAGCACTTTTTGCCCTCCAGTTTGTTAACATGGTGTGTATGTCTGGTACATGCCCTGTTAGGCTGAATGGCTTGTTACGCCAATCATGGAATGCTACTGAAGAATTCTTTTCCTGGCAGCACCAAGAGTACATAGCAGTCTGAAGCAGGGTACCCATCCGAACTGCCTCCTGTCCATTCCTTCCTGACCAGCTGAGTTCCTCCAGCATTTTGTGCCTTGCTTAAGATTCCATCATCTGTGGGTCCTTGCGACCCCAAATAATTTTTGTTGTTCCCCTCGATCCTGCAGAGAATGGGAGAGAAAGGGAGGGGGAGAGAAGAGAGAGCCAGAAAGGAGGGTAGGGTAGGGGGTGGGGTGGGTTGAGGAAGGATTAAATGAGGAAAGGGCGAGAGGTGAGAGGGAGATGTATTCAAGAAACAAGTTGTGAGAATCTTGAACTGCCCAGAGGCCTACCATTTACTGTGTAGGTCCTGCCTTTGTTCGATGTCCCAAAATACAACACCCACATTTCTCTGTATTAAATTCCATCAACCATTTCTCCGCCCATCTGGCCAATCGATCCAGAACCTGCTGCAATCTTTCACAACCGTCTTTACAATCTGCAAAAAAAACTAACTTTCGTATCATCAGCAAAGTTGCTAATCTTGCCTTGTATGTTCTCATCCAAATCATTGATGTAGATGACAAACTGTAATGGGCCCAACAATGAACCCAGATGCACACCACTAGTCACAGGCCTCCAGTCCAAGAAGCAACCTTCCACCATCACTCTTTGCTTCCTTCCATGGAGCCAATTTGCTATCCATTCAGCTATCTCTCCTTGGATTCCATGCGATCTAACCTTCCAGGGCAGCCTACCATGCGGAACCTTGTCGAACGCCTTACTGAAATCCATGTACACAACATCTACAGCTCTGCCCTCATCGACCATATTTGTCACGTCTTCAAAAAATAAATCAGATTTGTGAGACACAACTTCCCACATACAAAATCATGCTGACTATCCCTAAACTGCCCTTGCCCATCCAAGTGCCTGTATAACCTATCCCTCAGAATACTCTAAGGTAGACACCTAGTGTGTTCGCTTAACGGAGGTTGCTTAGCAACCCGCCTCCCGGCCCGGGCGACCACCATTGGTGGAGCGGGAGCACGTGACCGCTGGCTGGGTGAGGTCACGTGGGGCGCAGGGCGGTGACGTCACCTTGTCCCATATTTGGGAGTGAAATAGTTGGCACCCCTACTTCAGACTTCAGAGTCGAAACACTTTGTGTTTTGCTCAAGTCTCCAGGATCTGCAGCTTCCAGTGTCTCCGCACTGGGGAACATGAATCTATTGCATCCCTACAAGGGTAATAGGCTGCATGTTCCACACTAGCTTCCAGGAATCAACTAATCCACTACAATTAGACACAGACCATAAGAGTAACTGGCCAGCTACGGGACTGCTGTAAAACAACTGGTTCACTGAAGCCCTTTTCAAAGGAAGGCTCAGTCTGCGCCAACACCATCTTGTCCTCCCACATCTGCAGCTGAATTTGGAGAGGGTCAGAGATGCCCCCCTCTCAGTGACTGCCCCCAGTTCATCCCACCCACCCTGCATCTCCAGGTTGGAAATGGAACGTGAGTCCGACTCTGCAATGGGTTCCAGGCAATCAATGTACAAGTGAATGGCCTGATCCAGAAAGCACTCACTGGCACTGCTGCGCCTAGTGTCCAGAGCACAGTGCCCACTGGTGCAGCCACTGTCAGTGCCCAGAATCAGTATCAGGGTGTAGGCATATGAAGCTTTCTGCCGAAGGTAGACATGCTGGAGTAACTCAATGGGTCAGGCAGCATCTCAGGAGAGAAGGAATGGATGACGTTTCAGCTCAAGACCCTTCTTCGGACATGAAACGTCACCCATTCCTTCTCTTCTGAGATGCTGCCTGACCCATTGAGTTACTCCAGCATTTTGTGTCTACCTTTGATTTGAACCAGCATCTGCAGTTATTTTCCTACATGAAGCTTTCTCCCAGTTACTCGTGCTTTCCTTTATTTTCTCCTTGGCACCAGATGTTGAGCTTCCCCCAGCTGGATAACAGGTTAACAATGAACACAGCTGATCACAGAAATCCTTTTCCCCGGGAACGAGTTCTTTGTTTCTGCCTTTGTCTATATAAATTCACAGAGACCGGATAAAAAGAAAATTTGTATGGTCAGACCCTCCTCAACATTTCAGTCCGTTAACATTTCTTCCACATCTCAAAAACGAGCAGTTTTGCAAGTTAATCGACTGCCTTAAATTGCAGCTTGCATATGCACGAGTAATCCCTTGCTCGACCCATCTCATAACCCCATCCCCATAACCTTGGCCTCATCCCATCAGTGTGAGCATCAAAAGGGTATAGAAAGGAGGTGAGGAGGAACTTCTTCAGTCAGGGGGTATTTAATCTGTGGAACTTATTGTTGCGGAGGGCTGTTGATGTCAAGTTAGTGGATATTTTTAAGGCAGAGATAGACAAATTATTTGAACGGGTGTCGTGTTATGGGGAGAAGGCAGGAAAATAGGATTAGGAGGCAGAGATCAACCATGATTGAATGGCAGAGTAGACTCGATGGGCCAAATGGCCTAATTCTACCCCTATAACTTATAAAAAGCCATTGATTCTCTCCTGTTTTCTCCCACTATCAAAGCAGCTGAGTGGTCGGAGGGGTGAGTGGGTTGTATGAGAGGAGGAAGGGAGTATGGGCTACAGCAGTAAGGGCTGTGTAGGACATGATGTAGAACCCCTTTCTTGCCTTTTACCCATTGCCTATCACAGCCTCATGAGATCTCAAAGTGGTTCTCAGACAATGAAATACACAATGTGTTGCTAGGCAGGTCATTGGGGCACAAGGCCTCTCGACAGTGATTCCACATGCAGTCACACAGCATCAAAATATCCTTGCCAACCATCAGGCACCCGTTTACACTTATCTTACCCTCATTCATTTTATTCTGCACACATTTCCATTCACTCATCCCACAAAATTTTCCCACTGATCTGCGACTAATAATTTACCTACAAATCCACATTTTTGGGGATGTGGAAGAAAGCTGAAGCACCCAGGGAAAACCCATGCCATCAGGAGAAAATCAAATCCTTGTAACTTTACTAACCTATCCAAGTTTAGATGAATCTGCAGGTTTAATTTATCATCAGTATTTATCATTGCCACTCGGGTGCGGGTGCGGGTGCGGAGCAGACTTGACAACTTCTTGCAAACTGGATGTACTTTGGTTGTCAACAATCCAGGAATGTCTTGAAATTTCCCAGGAATATCACCTGATCTGGTTTCCCAGTAATATCAAGTGGTACAAACTGACCAGTGGAGCAAGTCATCAAGGCTTAAAGATGTTTTCTTGTGTTATTGGTCACAAAAATACTGAAGTTAGTGGAAAGTTGTTTTTCTTCTGTCTGTTAAGATTCAGCAGATTGAGTCGCAAAGAGTCTGCTTGAACTGCGATTAACTTTGGAGATGAATGGGCCAAATACACGAGCGGTTGCAATCGAAATAACTTCTGATCAAGTCCATGACCCTGGCAGTGAGTTAGGCTTAAAAATAGAGATTCCTGATCTAAGCTCCCTCATCTCCCCTCTATGAATCGTTGATTTTTATTACGGTCACTGGTGGTTTGCTTACAACTGCAGAGGCTCCAAACTCTTGAATTTCCTTTTTGAAAATATCCCTCTGGCTCCACCCCCCCCCCCCCCCCTCCCACTCTTCCTTCCTTCCTTCCTCCCTTCCTCCCTCCCCCCCTCCCTCCCTCCCTCCCCCCCCCTCCCTCCCTCCCTCCCCCCCCTCCCTCCCTCCCTCCCCCCCCTTCCTTCCCTCCTTCCTTCCCTCCCCCTTCCTTCCTTCCCTCCCCCCTTCCCTCCTCCTAACCTTCAATCGTTCCTCCTTCCCCCACTGTTATTTTCATCTGGAATGATCCCTTTACCCATTCCCAGAGCTCATCAATAACTGATCTCAAGCTAGCACTGGGCAAAGCCCACAGGTACAACCATTAAATAGTGATATATTGGCTAAAGATCCCCATCTGCTTTTGTCAAAGAGTGTTTGTAATTTCAGCACATAAGAGTTGATCTCTTTGCAGAGTACTAAGAACAAAAATTATCCAGAAATGTTCCCGCTGCTTTGTCTTCTCCCATCGTGCTGCACCTTCTCTGAGTTTGAATGTTTACACGCTTTGTCTTTGAGTTGCAGTGGTCTCTGCCTCTCGCACTCAACCAGATAAACCTTTCCATGCTTCAGTGACTCCGAGCATAATGGCATTCCTCCGAAACTCTCAGCCTCCTGCACAGTGATAACTTAAATTCACATCCACCAGCATATGGACATGGCCACACACATGGAGTCGCACACACAGAACCACACACACACACACATTCACAGGCAGACACCCACAGGCACTGTCGCACACATGGACACAGATACTGACACTCTCACACACACTCACCCTCTCCTGCCTGATACAATGCAATTACACTTAAAGCCCACTTCTCCATTTTTATCCCTTGATCACCCAATAAGAATCCAATCACCTTATCAGTGCTGAACTTTTCAGTTGACTCTTGACCTCAGTACGGGTTGATTAGTAAGGGTTGATTAGTAAGGGTGTCAGGGGTTACAGGGAGAAGGCAGGAGAATGGGGTTGAGAGGGAAAGATAGTTCAGCCATGATGGAATGGCGGAATAGATTTGATGGGCCAAATGGCCTAATTCTGCTCCTATCACTCATGAACCTATGAACTCAGGACAATTTGGGGATGAGTGTTGCAGATTCTCACTTTCTTGTGTCTCACACTGAGAGAGAGAGAGAGAGCCCCCAGCATCACCCCTGAATGGCTGGTGTTTGAACATTAAGGATCTGCCCCCTCTTTCAGGATCCCACCCACGCACCCAACCAACCCCTAATTCATCACCTCACGCCCATCTTGACTAAAGGGAACAGAGGCCGGTGCTCTGCCAACTGTCTACACGTTGTAGTGCACAGCAAACTGCCACAAACATCAATGAGTTAAATAATAACTGGATCAGGTCAACCTGGACGGGTTAAAAATTAGCAGCAGGACCAGTGAAGTTTCACAGCCCTTCCCTCAGCAATGGTCGTGTGACTTTGATATTCATGTGAGAGAATAGCTGGGGCCCTTGGGCCAGCAACACCTTCATAGTTCTGCCCTTTTGATAGTCCAGCGCTCCCTCAGCACTGCTCCTCTGACTGTAAGAAACTCTCCCGCCACTTCCTTTCTGACAGAGTGCACTCCCTTGCCATTACTCCTCTGATAGTTCAGTACTTCATTGGATCTGCCCTTCTGGGATCCGATGAGGCGCTCCCTCAGACCTGCTCTTCGGACATTGCAGTGCTCCCTTTCTGACAAGTGGGCACAGTGGGGCAAAGGTAGAGTTGCTGTCTTATAACGCCAGGGACCCGAGTTTGAGCCTGGCTGTGGGTGCTGTCTGTAACGGAGTTTAAGGTTTCAAGGTTTCAAAGTCAGTTTATTGCCACATGTACCAATTAAGGTACAGTGAAATTCAGATTACCATACAGCCATACTAAAAAAAACAACAAGACACACAACTACATAAAAGTTAACATAAACGCCCACCACAGCGGATTCCCCCACGTTCCTCACTGTGATGGAAGGCAATAAAGTCCGACCTCCTTCCTCTTTTTTCTCCCGCGGTCAGGGCAGTCGAACCATCCACAGTTGGTGGTCGAAGCCTCCGTCGACGCGATAGCAACTCCCGCGTCGGGCGATCGAAGCTCCCGCCTCGGGGCGGTCGAAGCTCCTGCGGCTTTGAGTCCCCGATTTCGGTTTCTGACCAGAGACCGCAAGCTCCATGATGTTAAAGTCCGCAGGCTTCCACGGTTGGGAGCCCCAAAGACAACCCCCACGACAGGGATCGTGAGCTCCGCGATGATAAGTCCCGCAGGCACCTGAGATGGAGCTCACGGTCGGTCTCCAGCAAAGGCCGCCAACTCCACAATGTTAGACCGCAGTGCAAACGGAGATACGGTACGGAAAAAAAATCGCATCTCCATTGAGGTAAGAGATTAGAAAAAGTTCCCCCAACTCCCCCCCCCCCCCCCCCCACATAAAACAAGCTAAAGAACACCAAAAAAACACACATTTAACACATACAAAACAGACACTAAGAAAGAAGGGAATGACAAACTGCTGGAGAGGCAGCTGTTGCTGGCGCCACCCAGTGTTGTACTTTTTCCCTGTGACCTCGTGGGTTTTCTCTGGGTGCTCCCGTTTCCTCCCACACTGCAAAGATGCGCAAGTTTGTAGGTTAATTGGCTTCAGTAATTTGTAAAATTGGCTCTAATGTGTGTAGGTTAGTGTACCGGGTGATCGCTGGTTGGCATGGACTCGGTGGACCAAAGAGCCTGTTTCTGTGCTGTATCTCTAAAGTAAAGTAAAAGTAAAAAGAACTGGCTCGTTATTAGTTCCAGTTGGGTGAATCCACCACTTACCATTTCTGCAGCCAAGAACACTCTGCGTACCATAAATATATATAAGTGTAAGAGGTTACTGCTCCTGTTTGAATATTTAAAGGTGCTGCTTCTCCGGTTTTGGCTGTATTTCAGTCCCGCTCCTGTCCCCTCTTGTCACCCAGTGCAGAGGTAGGTGCATCAGTCCAGCGGATCGCCTTGTAGGTTTGCTCCTAGGTCTGGCCAAGGTGGCAGTTCATGGATCCAGGCAACAGGTAGTTGAGAGTTAAATTTAGAGGTACAACTCAGAAGCAGGGCCTTTGGCCCACCGAGTCCGTACCATCTAGCGATCCCCATACACTAACACTACCCTACAGACCAATTTACAATTCTTATGGGAGCCAATCAACCAACAAACCTGTACATCTTAAATGTGGGAGGAAACTAAAGTACCTGGAGAAAACCCACCCTGTTATGGGAAGAACGTACAAAATCCATCCTGACAACACCCGTAGTTAGGATTGAACCTGTGTCTCTGGCACTGTAAGGCCGCAACACTAACGCCGCGTCACTGTGCTGCCAGTTAAGAGTTCTCCCTGAGTCAACTGCCTTCCCTTCTTCAGGGATTGCACCTGTGCTGATGTGTCCTTGGAGAGGGTCACACGATGTCTATTGGAGCTCTGGAGGTCGGTGACTGGTGGGCACTGCGGGGCTTGAGTGTGTCCTGGATGCAGCCAACCATGTCGTAAGTTGATGGTTGTTGTTTGCAAATTCCCCAAATAGCGTTTTTGAAGTGATGTAGCAATGTGATACTTGCGATTATGAATAATAACTCCTTTGTAAAAGAAAAAATGTATTGATATTCATGAACAAAGGCGAGTAACCAATAAATCAGTGGTGAATTTGGGGGAAGCCTCCATTCCAAGTGAAGAGATTTTACTGTGCGAAGGATGTAATATGAGGATAAGGAAGATGAATGAGTTTGGTCAGCACCCACCATGTCAGCGCCCAGTTTTACAATTTTACCAAGCCAAATGGCCTACAAATCTGTACATCTTTGGAGTGTAGGAGGAAACTGAACCACCCCTGGAGAAAACCCATGCAGGTTACTGGGAAAATGTATAAACTCCGTACAGGCAAGTACCCATAATCAGGATCGAACCCGGGTCTCTGGCGCTGTAAGGCAGCCACATACAGTATGATACCAAGGAACGTGGACAGGGAAAGAGTTGGAAGGTGAAACTCCCTGAGCTGGAGGGCTGGTATCAGGGGAGGTCTCAGGATAAGCGATCCAAAATTTAGTGTGGAGATGAGGAGTTTTATAGAAACATAGAAAATAGGTGCAGGAGGAGGCCATTCGGCCCTGTGCGCCAGCACCGCCATTCATTGTGATCATGGCTGATCGTCCCCAATCAATAACCCATGCCTGCCTTCTCCCCATATCCCTTGATTCCACTAGCCCCAAGAGCTCTACCTAACTCTCTCTTAAATCCATCCAGTGATTTGGCTTCCACTGCCCTCTGTGGCAGAGAATTCCACAAATTCACAACTCTGTGGGTGAAAGTTTTTTCTCACCTCAAATTTAAATGGCGTTCCCTTTATTCTAAGACTGTGGCCCCTGGTTCTGGACTCGCCCAACATTGGGAACATTTTTCCTGCATCTAGCTTGTCCAGTCCTTTTATAATTTTATATGTTTCTATAAGATCCCCTCTCATCCTTCTACACTCCAGTGAATACAAGCCTAGTCTTTTCAATCTTTCCTCATATGACAGTCCGGCCATCCCAGGGATCAATCTCGTGAACCTACGCTGCACTGCCTCAATTACAAGGATGTCCTTCCTCAAATTAGGAGACCAAAACTGTACACAATACTCCAAATGTGGTCTTACCAGGGCCCTATACAACTGCAGAAGAACCTCTTTACTCCTTTACTGAAATCCTCTTGTTATGAAGGACACCATTCCATTAGCTTTCTTCACTGCCTGCTGTACCTGCATGTCAGGTGACTGGTGTACAAGGACACCCAGGTATCGCTGCACCTCCCCCTTACCTCACCTAACACCATTGAGGTAATAATCTGCCTCCTTGTTTTTGCCGCCAAAGTGGATAACCTCACATTTATCTCTATTATACTGCATCTGCCACGCATCTGCCCACTCACTCAACCTGGCCAGGTCACCCTGCAACCTCCTAACATCCTCTTCACAGTTTACACTACCACCGGTGTTGGGACCACAACTGTTTACCATATATATTAATGATTTGGAAGAGGGAATTAGAAGCAACACTAGCAAGTTTGCGGATGACACAAAGCGAGAGATGGATATGGGTGGGAGGGGGCAGGTCTGGGGCAGAGGCAGCAGCATGGACTAGAGAGGCCAAATGGCCTGTTTCTGTGCTGCAGTGATGTTTGGAATGGGCTTGGCTTGGATCCGTTGCACAAAAGGGAAGGTCAGGGTTCTGACCCAGGCATCCTGAGAATTTCCAGAGTGACTGCTGCCTTGTACATTAACATACAAAATGCAATGTGCAGCAAGTGGGCAGTAAACAGGGTGCCGAATGGTTGCTGCATTCCCTGCATTGCCTGAATACCTAACTTCAAATGTAACCCGTCTCTCTCAAGTGCCTTGGGGCCCTGAAAATGCTTTACATTTGCTTGTCGTTTATTTATCTGAGATTCCATTGTCTGTCATTTTAACAGTGGCACCAATTTGTTGTGTAAACGGCTAACCCGCTGTATAACAATGACAGGTCTCTCTGCAAGACAGTGAGGAAGATTGGCTCTTTCTTTAATGGAAATCGGTGTGAAGGACTCATTGGATCCTGAAAGGATGTCAAAGAGAACCAGGGAACTGAGGTCAAATATTCTGCTTGCTTTCTGTAGGGTGATTACAGGAGAAAGTAAAGCAGGATCGGTGGAGGGGCACTGTTTGCCTACCCTTTGTTTGCACTCATTCCAAGGTTGTAGGTATTTACTGTTGTCCTCAAAGCTGGTATTGAGTTGCCCTCAGAAGCTGCTGTTTCAGACAGCAGCCTAGAGGCACATAAAGACTCCGGTTGGGTGCAACAAGCTTCTTTCTGAAGGAACATTGATATACTAGTTAGGTATTCTGTGGCCACTCTTTTTTCAGATCAGATTTTATTTCCTGAATATCAGATGCATCTGCCCACTCCAGGACTTTATTTCATTCCCTGGATTCTGAGTTCTGGCACACATCCACTTCTCCACTTCTGACCCTCAATCTCCACGCAGCAGCAGTTGATTGTCACCACAGTGAACCCTCTGGGCATCACCAGGTTCCTGCTCCACAGTTTACCAATGTCCTGGCATTCTCTTGCTGACATCGATGCCAGTCTAAGGGATTTACATCCAAGCTGACATTTCTACTCCGCTCAGATGTAAAAGTGAAGCATGAACCAGACCTGACCTGGATGGACTACAGAGCCAGACAAGCAGGGCACAAAATAGCCTCACCCAAACCCAGCTACCTTATCATACGAGCGCAGCCTGGTCTAACCTTGATGTGTATGGTTGGATCTAGTCAGACTTGGTTGGGTAGCCAAGCTTAATTTATATTATACAGATGCAGTGCGGAAACAGGCCCTTCAGCCCACTGAATCAGCGCTGACTAGCGATCCTATTATATTCGCCCAAACTACACACTTGGGACAATTTTGCAATTTTTTCCCCCAAAGTCAATTAATTAACCTACAAACCTGTACATCTTTGGAGTGTGGGAGGAAACCAGAGCACCCGGGGAAAGCCCACGTGGTCACGGGAAGAACGTACAGACAGCACTTGTAGTCATGATCGAACCTGGGTCTACGGTGTTGTAATTCAACAGCTCTAAAACTACACCAACGTGCCACCCCTGGCTGGACTATTGTGGATGCTGAATCAGTCTAATACTGGCCTAGAGCTCATGGTGAATAGCAGGCTGAGTTATCACTGCAGGCTTCCCTCTGACTGTTTTGGACAACGCTGCCCCTTGTGAAGGCCCCACCGTCAGAGAACACAGCAGTCCTAGTCCTCACATGGTTAACCTAAAGCCCCACCAGGTTCATGATTAATCATTAGAACAACTGGAATATATTTGAATAAATATTCCCCACTGGGAAATGCATATTAGGAAGTGTTAGCTAATTTTCCATCCATTAATTTCAGTGGCCCGTCTTGAGCTGAGATTGTATGATATGGATTCTTGACAGTGATGCTCCACATCTTGAATATTTCACCCTCTCCTGAGGCCCAGGGACATGACTGATGGCCAGCCTGTGAGTTATCAGATGTGCTTGTGCATGCATTATAAATCAGACCCTGCAGGCATGCCCTTCAGACCTGGTGACCCTCTACTTCTCAGTGTTGTTCTTGGAACATATACCTAAATTTTTAGCAATAGTTCCTCCATCCTCCAAAGCTCGACAGGCACTAGACAGCGGACATTGAAGAGGTTTTACGTTTAACCAAGTGCTCTAAAATTCATGGACCTATAAACACCTGAACAGGCCCTTTGGCCCAACTCATCCACTCCAACTAAGATGCCCATCTACATTGATCCTATTTTCCTGTAATTTCCCTCTAAAGATTTCCTATCCATGAACTTGCCCAAACATCATTTAAATATTGTAATTGTATCTGCTTCTACCGCTCCCTCTGGCAGCTCATTCCAAATTCCCACAGCATCTGTGAGTAAAACGCCCATTAGTTCCTTTTAAATCTTTCCCCACCTACCTGTCCCTTTCCTAGGTTTGGGGAGTTTTAGACTCCCTTACCCTGGGAAAACGAGCATATCTATGCCCCTCGCGATTTTATAAGCATATTGAGATCTCTTCTCAACCTCCTTCACTCCAAGGAAGAGAGTATCCAATCTTTCCTTATAATTTAAGACCTCAGGCAACATCTCGATAGCTTAATCACGTGGTTACTTTAGCATTACCATTGAAACTGCACACTATACACCAAGTCCAGGCTGAGGAACATTTTGTGCAACTGCTACATGAAGTCCCAACTCATGAACTCATGGCTTGGTCAATGATAGCAAACATGTTTCATAACTTCTTTATCACCCTGTGTACATTTAGATATTATTCACCCTGTGTCCCCGGTTGCCACTTTCACAAAAATATTTATTTGTACCCCAAGGGCTTGCTGTTCTATAACACTACCCAGGACCCTGTTGTTGACGGCCCCACATCTTACGTGCTTGTTTTAGTTAAATTTCATCTGTCATTCCTTTGCCTACTTCTTCACTTGATCAGTATTTTGTTGTAACCTTGGGTAACCCACATCACTGTTCACTACACCATCAACTTTGGTATCATCTGCAAACTTACCAAATCATGTCTCCTACATTTTCTTTCAAATCATTGATATATATGATAAACAATAAAGGATCCAGCACCGATCCAAACAGCACTTGTAAAAACCCTCGTCTTTCCACATTCACCCAGCATTTTTATAGGCATCTGGAGTCTCAGGCTCTAGGTGAGGTAACTCCAGTCCAGTCCCCCCAGCCATCACTCTCATCCTCACAACATCAGAAAGGACAAGAGCTTTCAGCATTGGATCCACTGCAACATTTTGCATTTATATAGTCTGATCATTGGCTAAGGTTCTGAACGGCATTGTGTTCCTCAGAAGTGTGTGACTGAGTTATGTGACGAGACTTCATATTCAATGACCTAAGAACTTGGAGTTCAGGGTTGTCCAAAAGGAGAGAAAGGGGGAAAGGGGTGGGTAGGACATAGAGGTTGCAGAAGGTGTGGCAACCAAGAACAAAGTAAATAAATTTGGCGTTGATCAGGAAGAGAGCGGAGATCTCAGAGGGTTGTTGGGCAGGAGGAGGGGAGGGAGGAGTGGGATGGTGAAAGATTCTGAAAACAAAACTGAATTTTAACAAATTGTTGGGCAGATATTGTAGTTTAGTTTCTTGTCACGTGTACCAAGGTACAGTGGAAAGCTTTATTTGTGGTGTGCTATCCAGTCAGTGGAAAGACTAAAGATCGACACGAAAAGCTGGAGTAACTCATTTGGACAGGCAGCCGCCATTCCTTCTCTCCTGAGATGCTGCCTGTCCCGCTGACTGATCCAGCTTTTTGTGTCTATCTCCGGTTTAAACCAGCATTTTCAGTTCCTTCCTACACAGTGGAAAGACTACATATGATCATAATCAAGGCATCCACAGTGTACAGGGTAAAGGGAAAAACGTTTAGTGCAAGATGAAGTCCAATAGAGTCAGTTTAAAGATTGGAAGGTCCTAGGGTCTCCAATCAGTTAGATGGTAGCTGGTGTGATCCAGCAGGGTGTTGAATGAGCTGGTGAGCACACTGGTCTTGGTAAAGCTGCGAGAGTACTGGGCACTGGGATGTTAATCCAGCGAGGGCACTGATGGCAGGAATTGTTCCATGAAGATCGTAGATATCCGACGGGATGGATTGTTTAGACTGTTGGAGTTTAATTTGTTTAACATACGTGGTCAGTTCTTTTCACACACAGGATGTGATATCCTTATATACAAACAAATTAATATTTGCTTTTGAGTTTAAATGAAGACTAATGGTGTGTACTTTTAGAAGCAAGCACTAAAAGCTTCAACCAAAACTCTGGAGAAAGGTAGACATAACATGCGGTTTTGGCCCCTGCTGAAATAAATGATGACTTTAAACATTAATTCAAATATTCAGAATTTATAGGGCAAACTGAAACAAGTGCAATGTTTCCCTAGCGAGAGTGTGCACAAGTGACTTCCTGGCCTGATATAGTTTATTCATGTTTATTGGGCAGATACTGCACAACACTGGCAAACTGGAGGAATTCCCTTGGGGAATCACCAACCAATACTCTCAGTGGGGATTCACACCAGAGTGGGGCTTCTTGCTCTACTGCTTAATTTTACCTGTCCCCCAAACTAACCAACAGCCTGTGAGTCACTGATTGGCATCCTTCCCTATCTTCCTTAATCTTCATGGATGGCACCATACTGGACATTGTGTTAGAATATATAAAACTACAACCATTTTACCAGGTCACTGTGGGCCACTGGGAGGTAGTCTTACCATTTAGCCAAAAGGTTGTTTGTTCAAGTCCCACTCAGACTTCAGACCACTTCATGACATCCTGAGGAATTGCTACACTGTGAGAGGGGCATTTGCAGGGGAGTCCTGCACTGTGAGATGGGCAGTGCTGAGATACCCTCCCCCATGGGAGGGGCATTACTGAGGGAACCCCCATCGCAGGAGAGCTAGTTCTGAGGGAGCCCTGCCCTTCTAAGGCAACCCCTCCCCCTCCCCTGTGCAAGGACTGATGTTGAAAGAGCAGCATAATGTGGCTGGGACACTTCTGCGGAGCCATTGTGTTGTGGTCGGGACACCACTGAGGGAACACCACACTGTGGGAGGTGCGATACTGTGGCTGCCCCACATTGTGGCAGGGCAGTACTGAGGGAGCACTGCGCTGGTACTTACCAGAACTGTGAGAGTTTTGATGAAGTGACAACTCTGTTTCCTGGAGCCAATTTTTGTTTTTGCACCGTATCCCAATAGATTATTTGCACATTAATGCATCATTGTTTGTGAAACCTTTAATGTAAATTAGTGCAGCCTAGAAGAATGAGGAGGGGGGGGGCTAATTGAAACAGAATAGTGAAAGGTTTGGAGACGATGTTTCCACTAGTGGGAGAGTCTACGACCACAGGTCATAGCCTAAGAATTTCAGGATGTTCTTTTATAAAGGAGATGAGGAGAAGTGTATTTAGTCAGAGGGTGGCGATTCTGTGAAATTCTTTGCCACAGAATGCTGTGGAGGCCAAGTCAGTGGATATTTTTAAGGCAGAGATAGATAGATTTTGATTAGTACATGTGCTAGAGGTTATGGGGAGAAGGCAGGAATTGGGTTAGGAGGCAGAGATAGATCAGCCATGATTGAATGACGGAGTAGATTTGATGGGCCAAATGGCCTAATTCTACTCCTATTCCTTATCACCTTATGACACCTGAGATGGTGACTTGCTCTGTAGAATTACCCGTTGTCTTACCCATCGTTGTCCTGGATGGACACTGGCATCACTGAAACAGTGCTCTCCAACTCTGCAGGCTTGTGTTACATTCCCTTTGGCTGTGCGTCGAGTGGAGATGTGCTCCGAATACGCAGTCGAGCCACCTTTTTGATAATTGCAGGGATTAACATTCCATTTCACTTTTACCAAATTTACAGGATCACATGTCAATCCTTGTTGGCTCATTCAGCATGTATTGGTTTCTTATCATTGTCACAGGTACTGAGATATAACTATGTACTTTGTTTGCGTGCTATCCAGTCATACACATGTACAGCAGGTAGTGCAATGAGAAAAATAGCAGAGTGTGGAACATACTGTGCACAACTGTGTTACAGTTACAGAGAAAGTGCAGGTACAAAAAAGTGCAAGGTTTGCAAAGGAGTAGGTTGGGATATCGGCTTATGAGAGGTCAGTTCAGTAGTGTGATGACAGCAGAGAGAAGCTGTGCCTGGATCTGGTGGTTCCTGAATCTCTTGCTATTTGCTCTGTGCCATGGGAAGTTGGTGGGCGGATGGTTCCTCCCACCCATGTAAATCTGGCTGTCTGGATTACCAATCTGTTAGCGTAACACTGCCCCTCCTTCCTGTACTTACCAAGGCTCTTTGTTTGACTTACAGCTGCACTGTTCTATACATCTGGCAGAGTCTTTAAACAAGGCAGCTGACACATCCAGTTGGCCATTAGATAGCAGTAGATCGGTTGTGCCAAGTACACCCCTTCTGTGGCCTCACTCGGAACGGCTCTGCCAGTGAGAGTTTGGGACACAGTCAGTGAACTCTAGAATGCGACTGTGCCAAGCTTCAGCCTGAGATATTCTGATCTCAAACTGCACCCAAAAGGAAATGAGCATGATCCAGTCAGAAATGAAAGGTTGCTGAATCCGAACAGCAAGAGTGGACCCACAGCCAGATCAATGAATACCAGATCATGCTCAAGCTGGAAAGAGAGCATACAAGATTTCACGAGGATGTTGCCAGGACTCAAGGGCCTAAGCTAGATGGAGTGGTTAAGCAGGCTTGGATTCTATTCCTTGGAGCGCCTGTAGCAGTAGGGGTACATAGTTCCTTGAAAGTGGCATCACTGGTAGATAGGTGGTCAAAAAAGCTTTCGACACATTGGCCTTCATCAGTCAGAGTATTGAGTATAGAGGTTGGGAAGTCATGTTACAGTTGTAAAAGACATTGGTGAGGCCACATTTTAGTCACCGTGTTGGAAAGATGTTAAACCAGAAAGGGTTCAGAGAGGATTTTAAGAGGATATTGCCAGGAGTCGAGGACCCGAGGGTGATGTTGAGCAGGCTAGGGAGCTATTTGGAGTGCAGGAGGATGAGAAGTGATCTTACAGAGGTGTACAAAATCATGAGAGGAATACATCAGGTAAACGCACAAACACTCTTGCCCAAAGTAGGAGAATCGACAACCAGAAGACATAGGTTTAAGGTGAGGGGGAAAGATTTAATGGGAGCCTGAGGGTGTAACCTTTTTATACAAAGGGTGGTGGGTCTATGGAATGAGCTGCTGGAGGATATAGTTGAAGCAAGTACTATTGCAATGTTTAAGAAACATTTAGATGGGTATGTGGATAGGATGGGTTTAGAGGTTTCTGGGCCAAACACAGGCAGATGGGACTAGTGTGGATGAGATATGTTGGTCGGTGTGGGCAAGTTGGGCTGATGGGCCTGCTTCCATGCTGTATGACACATCTCTATCAGAATCCCAGAACTGCCTCCATGCAACTCTCTCCACCATTTACACCATACATCATTATTGATCTGTGATACAATAGAGTAATAGAATCATACTGCACAAAAAGGCCCTTCAGCCCAGAACATCCATGCTGATCATGCACTCATCCATACTATCCCATTTACCCACATTAGGGCCACAGCTTTGCAAGCCCGGGTGGGTTCAGGTGCGAGGTTAAAGTAGATTGATTGGTCACGGTGATCGGATCTGATGCTTCCAGTGGGTTTGTTTTATGGACTGGGAGTTCGAGGGCTGTTCCGCATGCTTGAAATTTTATGGTTCATTCATGTAACATGCGTGTTTAACAATGAATCCTTCTTCCCCTGCCATCATTTTGGTTCAGTCAGTCTTGGTGATTAGCTGGTGTTTTGTGAGCTCTGCCTCCAAGAACTATTTGTAATCTTTGATCTCTGAATCCGAGCTTTCAGGTTTAAGGTTTCACTTTGAAAGAGTTTTGACTGAAATCACTTCCAAACTATTTCCCTGTGAAAAGCAAGCCAGTCTTGATATTGTTAAGATATTGCTTTAAAGAAAATCAGTGATCCTTAAGAAAGGTTTCACCTGACCTGTTGTACTAAAATGCAAGGGCATATTGAGATCAAGAAGGAGGTGGCATTGGGTCCCTTGAAGAGCATTAAGGTAGAAAAATCTTCAGTTACTAGCACCCGTTGGGATCTATCCCAGGTTATTAAGAGAGGCAAGAGAAGAGATTGCTGGGACCTTAATGAATATCTTTACATCCTCTCTAGCCACAGGCACAGACCTAGAGGACTGGAGAGTATCCATTGCTATCCCTTGGTTGAAGAAGGGAAATAAGGATAATTCAGGAAGCTATAGGCTGGTGAGTCTCACATCGGTGGTGGAAAGCTTTGGGAGAGGATTGTTAGGGATAGGATTTACTCATACTTGGAAGAGTATGGGCTGTTTGAGCCAGTCAACATGCCTTTAAGTGGGGCAGGTCATGTCTTAGGAACGCAATTGATTTTTTGGAGGGGGTGATGAAAGTAATTGATGAGGGTGAGGCAATGGATGTTTCTACATGGTAATTACCAGACCATACAAAAATTGATGGAGTTGATGACGGTGTGGAAGGCAGTTTAAGGAAACAGCGGGATAAAAATCAGTTGCAGATATGCATGGAGAAATAGCAGATGGAGTTTATTCTGGGAAAGAGTGAGGGGCTGCACTTTGGGACGTCAAATGTTAAAATAAAATAAACAATTAATTACAGGACTCTTTAAGAACATTTAAGTACTGAGGGATATTGGGATCCAAGTCCACAAGTCCACAGCTCCCTGAAAGTATAAACACGTTGATAGAATGGTAAATCAAGCATATGGTATGCTTGGCTTCAACAGATTGGGGGTTTCGTGGAATTAATAAAGTCATGCTGCCGCTTCTTAAAATCTTGGTTTGGCCACATATGGATATTGTGTGCAGATCTGGTCACCTTATTGCAGGAAGGATGGGGAGGCTTTGGAGAGGCTGCAGAATAGGTTTACCAGGAAGCTGCCTGAATTAGAGGACATTAGCTATTAGTGAAGGCTGGACACATTTGGACTATATGATAGACAGGTGTCAGAGGTTATGGGGAGAAGGCAGGAGAATGGGGTGAGGAGAGAGAGATTGATCGGCCATGATTGAATGGCAGATTGGACTTGATGGGCCAAATAGCCTAATTCTACTCTCATTCCTTGTGACCTTATGACAGCCAAAACCTTTTTTCCCAGGGTGGAAATGTCAAATAATAGAGGGTATAGCTTCAAGGTGAGTTTAAAGGAGATGTGCGGACAAAGATTTATTTACATGGAGAGTGCTAGATGCCGGAAACACACTACCAGGGCTGCTGGTGAAAACCTGTATGATAGTGGCATTCAAGAAGCTTCTAAATAGACACATGAATATGCAGGGAATAGAGAGAAAGTTGTAGGATTCTCATCCATATCCCTAGACTCCTTCTCCCCTGACTCTCAGTCTGAAGAAGGGTCTCGACCCGAAACGTCACCCATTCCTTCTCTCAAGAGATGCTGCCTGTCCCGCTGAGTTACTCCAGCATTTTGTGTCTATCTTTGAGGGAAAGTTGAATTTGGCATCACGTTAAGCACAGATATTGAGGGCTGAAAGACCTGTTCCTGTGGTGTAATATTCTATGTTCTATATTCTATGTTTGGGCTCATGAATATATCTATTCTCTTCCACCCCACAGGATGCCTTCTCAAGCATTCCATGTGTCTGGGTTTCACTCCTTTAACTCCCTCCCTTGGAGTGCTGTGGGAGTCCTTGACCACACACAGAGCAAATGGCTCATTCCCACCTTGTCAAGGGCGATTAGAGGTGGCAATAAAATGTGGCCTTGCCAGCATCACCCATTTGCTGTAAATGAATAAAAAAAGTGTTCCTTCAGCTCCACAGCATTGATGAGCCTGTTCAGTTTTTTTACACAAAAATCCAGTTTGGTCCGTTAACTCGTAACCTTCAGGATTTATTAAATGTTGTTCCTTTACGAACTGTAATAAATCATCAGGTAAGTGCACTGGACCATCCCTTTGGCTCGATGACAATGTCTGAGTGAGGCCCACTGTTCTGTCTGTGCAGGAGATTGTGTAAATCAAAGTTCAGAAGTGACGTGTGGGATGAAGGATACTCCCACTCGGGGAGTTCCCTGCCCTCATCCCTCTCTCCGCTTCACATCCACGAGGGAAGAGAATTGGGTAAAATCTGGAGAATGATTGATCTGCAATGTAGATAATTGGGATTTAATGTAGGAAGGAACTGCAGATGCTGGTTAAACCGAAGATAGACACAAAATGCTGGAGTAACTCAGTAGGACAGGCAGCATGCCTGGCCCGCTGAGTTACTCCAGCATCTTGCGTTTAGCTTCGGTGTAAACCAGCATCTGCAGTAGGTATCTGCAGTAGTATCCGTATCTGGACAGAAGGAATGGGTGACGTTTCGGGTCGAGAGGATTTAAATTCATGCTGCCATTGGGGTCTACTAGCTGGGTCTTGGGTGGGTTTCTTGCTTCATTCATTTTGCATCTGTAGATCTCCTCAGAAGAAAGATTAAGTTTTCTCTGTAACATGAATGGGGAATTTGAGGAAATGATTTCACACAACTGTACTTTGAAGGCATGAAAAGCAGGAAGTGGAAATGCGCTCCATAACTGATCATTTCCCATTCCCTGCTACAAGCAGAATGTGTGCAGACAGGATGCACAGTGCTCCTGCTCACAGGATATCTCTTGGCTTCAAGTGCCATGTCCTGTTGTGATTCTGGCTCCACTTACAAAGGCAAGGACAGCCCGCAGCTTGCACACAGTATGATCCCACGGCTGAGATACCAATGGTGCCTCCTTGGAGCAATGCCAGATGCAACAAGAAGAGTATAATCTTCACACCATAACCTGTGTTTGTGGTTCCACTATTAAAGGTATGGCCTGGATTCTGCGCTCATGTAGAGTCTCCAGTGCAGTGAATATAAGGGTAGGAACAAGATTAAACATGAGGGGCAAAGGCCAGGAGAAATTGGGATTATCACTTGCTAAAACAATGAACTTGAAATCCTATACCACATATCACCTTTAACACCCTCAGAATATCAGGCATTTTATGGTCGGACACAATTCGTAATGTAAGGGCTGCAGTGACCGATTTATGGAGACTAAATTACAACCAACACAGCAATAGATAATTTGCTTTAATTATGTTGATTGAGGGGAAATCTTGGCCAGAATATCGGAGGAATCATCTGATCTTCATTGAAAAATCATTGTGGATCCATTCATATTCACCTGATAGACTTGGGAGGACTCAGTCTGAAACGTTTGAGGGGGTAACAAGGAAGGTGGGTGAGGGCAGTGTGTTTGCTGTAGTCTAGGTGGAATTTAGCCAGGCTTTTGGCAACATTGCATATGGTTGGTTGGTCAAAATGCTAATGGTCCAAAATTGTCAATGGAGATTGGACCTGAAATTGGTTCAGAGGCAGGAAGCAGAGGGTAAAGGTTAAGAGGTGTGTGTTTTCAATTGCAGTTGTTACCAGTAGGGTTACTCTGGGCTCTGTACATTATTGCTTCTTGTCATATATATTAATGATTTAAGCCAAGACAATGGAGAAGAATAAAGAGGAGTTCGCAGATGTAAGCCATGTAGATGATAGTAACAAGAAAAACACTAGATTGCCAGATGATACAGATAGTCAGATGGATAGAAAGTGACAGCTGGAGTTTATCCCAGAGAGGTGTGAAGGAGCTACAACAGGCCAAGGGAATGTAAAACAAATGGCAGCTTCCTGAGAGGTGTTGGGAACAACAGGACTATAGGAAGTTGTAGGAAGGAACTGCAAATGCTGGTTTAAACCAAAGATAGACACTGAATGCAGGAGTAACTCAGCGGGACGGGCAACATTTCTGGATAGAAGGAATGGGTGACGTTTCAGGTCGAGACCCTTCTTCAGCCTGAAGAAGGGTCTCGACCCGAATTGTCACCCATTCCTTCTGTCCAGAGATGCTGTCTGTCCCGCTAAGTTACTCCAGCATTTTGTGTCTATTTTAGGACCGTGGGATATTGGACCACGGATCCTCAGGTCGGATCCAATCTTAAAGAGACGGACAAAATGAACCATTTTCCATCACAGTTTCCCGAGACCAGCTCGGTAATTTGAAAAACTAAACTCTCAGCTGTGCCAGGACAGGCCAGACATGTGCTGGGATCCCACATCCTCTGGTGATTACTTTCATACTGAATGCCAGAGCAACAAACACAACCGTATGGCACGCTTGCCTTCATTGCTTAGTGTTTCATATAAATGTCAGGAATTTGCAGCTCTATGGGACTTTGGTTCAGCCACATTTTGGATGATTACGTGCAGTCCTGGATGCCCCATTACAGGAAAGATGTAGAGGGTTTGAAGAGGGTGCAGAGGAGGTTTACCAGATGCTGCCTGGATTAGAGGGTTTCGGCTACATGGAGAGATTGGATACACTTGGAATGTTTTCTCTGGAACATCGGAGGTTGAGGGAAGAGTTGACAGAAGTATATAAAATTATGAGATGTATAGATAGGGTAGACAATCAGCCTTGTCCGAGGGTGGAAATGTCCAATGTCACATAAGGTGAGAGGGGGAAAGTTTAATGGAGATGTGGGGGGGGGAAATATTTTACATTGGGAGTAATGGAAAGGCATTGCAGAGGTGCTGGAGGAGGTAGTGGTGTGTAAAAGGCTTTTAGACAGGCACATGGAAGTGAATAGAAGGATATGGACCGTAGACAGGCAGATTAGATCTGCTTGATTTGCCATCATGTTTAGGCACAAAAGTTGTGCTGTACTTTTCCATGTTCAATCAGTTCTCCAGAGATGCTAATTGACCGGCTGGGTTACTCCGGCACTTTGTGTCTTTTTCTTTTGTAGTTCCTCGGGCCACCATTCAGAAAGCTGCAGCTTGCATCCTTAAGTATAATAACCTCAAGCTGACAGCAAAAGAACATTCCAGAAGCAGATTCCAGCTGAACTCCCGCTGAGGCGCAAAGTTGAGTTTAACTTGCAGCAGCTGAGGCTCTGGTCAATGTCCGTGGTTGTGCGCTCCGGTCTTTAAGTCAGCCCCTGAGGACAGGGGAACCGGGCCCGGGACAGTCTCCTCTGGCATCCGCTTCCAAGCCCCTCTGCTGCTGCCCAAATAAGGAGCAAAGTAGACCTGGGCGATCGGCTGCGTTTTCCAGAACATTCCTCGGAGCTTGCTCATGTTGAGATGCGAACGCAGTGCGGTGGCCAGCAACGTTCCCGCTGGTCCTTAACCCAGCCCGTGTTAGTGCTTCCTTCGCCGGCGCTTTAAATGGTAACCGGGACTAGGAACAGGGCTGAGCACATTCGGCCCGTCCAATTTGCGTCTACCTTTCATTCAATGAAACCCACGGTCAATCCCACACATCCTCCCCCCCACCTCCCATGTCCCATTCAGTATCCAATGCCCCATCTACTCTCGCCCCGAATAGTCACAGACTTCTGGCAGCTGCTGAAATGTTCAGAAGATTCGCCAACCTCGGGGTAGATCCTTTGACACCTCCATCCCGAAACCCAGGAGGGGAGGATTCCTGGAAATTTGAGTCAGGGAGTCATATAGCGTGGAAACAGACCCTTCGGCCCAACTTGCCCATGCTGACCAAGATATCCCATCTACGCTAGTCACACCCACGTGTGTTTGGCTTCTAAACTTTTGCCATCGATGTACCATTTTCCAAGATACACTAAAGGCTGGAATGACTCAGCGGGACAGGCAGCATCCCTGGAAGGAAGGAATGGAGGACGTTTCGGGTCGAGACCAGACTCAGACCATCATTCAGGTGCAAATGATGGATTCTGATAAGGAATGAAGGTGAAATGTAAACCAGACGGAAGGATGGTGCGTTGAAGGTGGGGGGGAGGGAGTCCTGGCTAGGGAGGGGCTGGGAGAATAGACAATAGACAATAGATAATAGGTGCAGGAGGAGGCCATTCGGCCCTTCGAGCCAGCACCGCCATTCAATGTGATCATGGCTGATCATTCTCAATCAGTACCCCGTTCCTGCCTTCTCCCCATACCCCCTGACTCCGCTATCCTTAAGAGCTCTATCCAGCTCTCTCTTGAATGCATTCAGAGAATTGGCCTCCACTGCCTTCTGAGGCAGAGAATTCCACAGATTCACAACTCTCCGACTGAAAAAGTTTTTCCTCATCTCAGTTCTAAATGGCGTACCCCTTATTCTTAAACTGTGGCCCCTGGTTCTGGACTCCCCAACATTGGGAACATGTTTCCTGCTTCTAACGTGTCCAACCCCTTAATAATCTTATACGTTTCGATAAGATCTCCTCTCATCCTTCTAAATTCCAGTGTATACAAGCCTAGTCGCTCCAGTCTTTCAACATATGATAGTAGAAGAGCGGATAGATGGGGTGAAATGGGGCAAGGATTTAGATGCCGGGAGCGTGTTGGGGGCGGGTGGAAAGAAAGGTGTGCGCGGGCGTGAACGTGAGAGGATGGGAACTGCCTTTGGGATGGGGTAGGGATGCGAGTCTGCACAAAGAGATGAGGGAGATGGAGGGTGGGAGGAGGCTGGCAGGGGGTGTACCCCGGATCAGAGCCCCCAAAGCTGAACTGCCAGTTTCGGTTCATGTCTTTGAAAGTTCCTGGTCCACCCGCATAGCTCCTCTAACCCCATCAGCTTGGCGGCAGAGAGTCTGTGGCCATTGACTCTCGACGCTGCCCAAGCGCCAGGGGTCACCAAGTCACCAGAGGTGCCGTTTCCGTAGTCCTCGCCTGTTCTGTGTCTGGTAGATAGACTAAAATGCCGGGGCAATTGTGTCACGCATCATCTCTGGAGAAAAGGAATAGGTGGCATTTCAGGTCGAGACGTTTCGGTTCGAGACTCATCATCAGTCTGACCAAGATACCCCATGTGCACTAATCCCACCCACGTGTGTTTGGCCCATGTTCTTCTGATGAAGTTGTCTCGACCCGAAACGTCACCTATTCCTTTTCTCCAGAGATGCTGCCTGACCCGCTGTGTTCTCTGTTGTGGCTATCTTCGGTGTAAACTAGCATCTGCAGTTCATTCTTAGCTCGGCCTGGATTCGGGTAGAGGTAGATTGGAGGAACGTTGCCCCAGCACTTTGTGACTTGTCTTTTTTGTAAACCAGCACCTGCAGTTCCCTGTGCACCAGGAATGTTTAAAGTTGGGTCAGGGGGTATGGAACGCAGGGCAGGCAGGAGGCAACGCATTACTTCAGAGTTTCCTTCCCAATGTTTGCTCTTCTGCAACCAGCGACTCTGTTATCTTTGAGGATGTGTTTGACAGCGAGGTGTTAAATGAAGTCGCGCTCGGGTGAAAGCTGCCGAGAAAACTCTGGAGTCCCGGGCCGAGCTTTGTGGGACATTCTTTCACCACGATCGCGGGGGCCTGCACTGTATTTAAAAACCATTACTGTTAGTTTCACTCGGCTGGTTGCACTTTCATCTTTGAGGCATGGAGTTATACACTACAGAAGCACTCTTAGCCTGAGGTGTAAAAGAAAATAACTGCAGATGCTGGTATAAATCGAAGGTATTTATTCGCAAAATGCTGGAGTAACTCAGCAGGTCAGGCAGCATCTCAGGAGAGAAGGAATAGGTGACGTTTCGGGTCGAGACCCTTCTTCAGACTGAGGTCATCTGTTGCTGGCCCCAATCTGTCCTGTTTTCGTATCTTTCGTCTTTCAGTTCCTTCCATATCTCTAGGATCCCTCTCCCCTGAATCTCAGTCTGAAGAAGGGTCCCGACTCGAAACGTCCACCCATTCCTTCTCTCCAGAGATGCTGCCTGTCCCGCTGAGTTACTCCAGCATTTTATGTCTATCTTCGGTGTAAACCGGCATCTGTAGTTCCTTCCCACGCATTGTCTTGTTTTTCTTCGCATCATTCTCGCTACTACAATAAGTCTGAATATTGAATGTATTGGAGAGAGTTAGCTCTTAGGACTAACAGAATCAAGGGATAAGGGGAGAAAGCAGGAAGGGGGAATTGATTTTGGATGATCAGCCATGATCATATTGATGGCGGTGCTAGCTCAAAGGGCTGAATGGCCTGCTCCTGCACCTATGTTTCTATGGTCCCGACCGGAAATGTCACATTGCCATTTTCTCCAGCGATGCTGCTTGATGTTATGTGTAGGAAGGAACTGCAGATGCTGCTTTAAACCAAAGATAGACACAAAAAGCTGGAGTAACTCAACGGGAGAGGCAGCATCTCTGGAGAGAAGGAATGGGTGACGTTTCGGGTGGAGAACCTGATGTTATGTTATGTTATAGTTGTACAGTAGGCTGGTGAGGCCGCATTTGGATTACTGTGTTCATTTTTGGTCACCCTGTTATAGGAAGGATGTTAAACTGGAAAGAATGCAAAAGAGATTTACCAGGATGTTTCCAGAACTTAAGGGCCTGAGCTATAGGGAGAGGTTGAGCAAGTTAGGACTTTATTCCTTGGAGTGCATGAGGATGAGGGGTGATCTTATTGAGGTGTATAAAATCATGAGAGGAATTGATAGGGTGAATGCACAGTCTTTTATCCAGAGTAGGGGACTCAAGAAGTAAAGGACACAGGTTTAATGTGAGAAGGGAGTGATTTAATAGGAACCTGAGGAGCAACATTTTCAACCCGAGAGGGTGATATATGGATAGAGCTGCCAGAAAAGGTATTTGAGGCAGGTACCATAACAACATTTAAAAGATACTTGGGGGTACATGGATGGGAAACATAGAACATAAAACAGTGCAGCCCAGGAATGGGCACATCCATCCACAAAGTTTGTGCTGACTTGACTTGCTGGGATGGCAGGACATTCATATGAAGAAAGACTGGATAGACTCGGTTTGTACTCGCTGGAATTTAGAAGATTGAGGGGGGATCTTATAGAAACTTACAAAATTCTTAAGGGGTTGGACCGGCTAGATGCAGGAAGATTGTTCCCGATGTTGGGGAAGTCCAGAACAAGGGGTCACAGTTTAAGGATAAGGGGGAAGTCTTTTAGGACCGAGATGAGAAAGTTTTTTTTCACACAGAGAGTGGTGAATCTGTGGAATTCTCTGCCACAGAAGGTAGTTGAGGCCAGTTCATTGGCTATATTTAAGAGGGAGTTAGATGTGGCCCTTGTGGCTAAAGGGACCAGGGGGTATGGAGAGAAGGCAGGCACGGGATACTGAGTTGGATGATCAGCCATGATCATATTGAATGGCGGTGCAGGCTTGAAGGGCCGAATGGCCTACTCCTGCACCTATTTTCTATGTTTCTATGTTTGACTTGACTTGACTTGACTTGAGCATGATGTCAAGTTAAACAGATCTCATCTGCCTGTACATGATCCATATTCTCCATATTCCCTACACATCCATGTGCCTAGTTAAAAGCTTCAAACACCATTACTGCACCTGTCTCCACCATCACCCCAGGCAATGTCGGGTTTATAGGGATATGTGCAAACACAGGGGTAGGGGATATTTATGGTATGGACAAGTTAGGCCAAAGGGCCTATTTCCATGATGTATGATGCTCTGACTCTTCCTCCTTCTTTCTGCACAATCCCATCCTGGGATGCCTGTGGCTCGGTATATACACCAGGCGAGACTAAGGTCCGAGGGTCTGGTGAGGAGTGACATCAGGGAACAGGGGGCCACGATATAGTTCCTTGTTCAGTCTCTATCTCCCACATGCTGAGGGTTCATGCAAAATCTCCACTCTCCCAGGCAACTCCATTAACGATCAGGAAACCTTGCATTGCCCTGGCGTCTTCTGCGAATACAGAGAATCTCAAAGCCTCAGCATGCGCTCCTGGGAGGAGAGTCTTTGTGGCAGTGTAGGAACTAGTGTGTATGAACCGGTAGGAACACAGCAAGGTCCCACACACTGAAACATGTGATTGCCCCAGGACTGGACGGCCAGCCTGAATTCATGGTGCATGTACCTGGGGTGACATTAGAATGTCCCGTGACCCACATCATACAAGCTGAGGAGGGCATGAGAGCCAACACATAACACTCGGGTGGCTGGGTCCACCGTGGAGGTCAGGAGCTATCCGATATAACCAACCAACCGTCAGACGAGTTGACTTCAAGGTGGTTAGAACCAAGCCCAAGTACCACCTCCCACAGTTAACTGCAGATAGACAGGGATGAGTTGTCAGTCCCTGGGAGTCTGACAACTGTTTACTATTTGTCCTTGAGGAAAGTATAGTTTATAAATAAGGGGATTTAGATAAACAGTTGTAAATGGATGTGGGAGGGCTGTGGCCAGTGGAGAGCTGTAAAGCCCTGGGAACATGCTGCATGGAGCTAATAGTTCTTTCCCGCTGCAACATAGACTGGAGCAGCTTTAATCCAATTTTTCACAATGATTTCCCTGCCGGTGGAAAAGCTTTGGGGTCGGCTCCAGCTGTTGCCCTGTGTCAGGGACACATTCCTTCCAGGATGTTTTTCTGAAACGAGATAAGGATTGCAGAGTTTGCAATGATTTGCTTGTTATAGTCTGGAACAGCTGCCAAGAGAATGGATTGGATCTGCATTACTAATTAAGTACTAAAGCAGACTCTGACATTTCCACTGAGTCAGACAATGTACCCAAAATGTTGGAAAATCCACTAAACCATATGTTAGGAACAGAGCATTCTAAGGGAGGAGGAATCATTTCCTCAGGGATTTATATCCCACCAGTGGTTCTGTATTTACCACCACACCGAACTTGAGTGAGGTAGGTGTCAGTGAACAGTTAACATTATGAGAAGCCCGTACGCATTGTACCCTCTGATCCCAAGCATGCCAAAGGGATACTTTTATCCTCCTGCTCCAGGTCCAAGCACAGACTGACCTTTCAGAGCAAGTTCAAAACCAATCTGTGAGAACAATATTTTAGGGCAGAGGGACTTCAGGGAATTTAAGGAGGCAGTAGGCATTAGGTCACACGAATGTAAATCCAAGTTGGTTCTTTCACTATGTATGCATGAAGTTCTGGTCGCCAAGCTTTTCCCTTGTGGTTTCCTCTCGTGGGCCTGGGTGGTGGGAGGCTCTGTGATTGCCTGATTGATAGGATTAGTCAAAGTTGGATGGCTGAGCCAGTGGGGACATGAATTGCTGATGTTTTGTGTCAGGGTTGGATGAAGGGTCCCAACTTGAAAATTCACCTCTCCATGCCCTTCATAGATGCTGCCTGACCCGTTGAGTTAATCCAGCACTTTGTCTTCCTGGTTTCTCTATCTCCATTGAAGCAGGGGCCAAATGGTAGAGCTCCATCTCCCGGTGTGTCTATCTGCTGAAGAGCCATGAATGAGGGTGAAAGTTGCCCAAGTTATGTGAAGGAGCAAGTGAGATAAATGGTGTTTGATGGCATAGTGCTGGGCCATCAGGAGGAAGAGAGCAGACGGGTTGTGGAGAGGCAGTGAGGAGCTGTGCACCTGAATGTAGTATTGTAATCTGGATTCTGAAGCGGATGCTGGAAGACCAATCCTTGGTCCTTTGCTCCAACAATTGTGAGCGATGAATCCTCAGAGGTGATCCTTGAATATCCTTGTTCAGAAGCAGTATTGATCCCTCTCCCCTGAGAAAGGTGTGAAGGGCTGCCTCATGGAATCAAAGCAGGTCTAATAGAGTCTCTGTTAACATTTCTTATCCAGATTATAAGGCAACTTCAAGGTGAAGTTGATCTGTAATCTCATTGCTGCATCTCGCTGGAGCCTCCTGAAGGCTGATTTTAATAAAGGTTCTTCATCCCATCAAGTCTGTGCCAACGAACGATCACCCACACACTAGTTCTATCCTACATACTAGGGATAATTTACTGAAGCCAATTAACATACAAACCTGAGAGAATGTGGGAGGAAACCAGGGCACCCGGAAAAAAACGCACTTGGTCACAGGGAGAACATATAGACTCTTTACAGACAGCACCCAGAGTCGGGATCGAACCCGGGTGTCTGGCACTATAAGGCAACAACTCTATCACTGCTTCACTGAGCCACTGATAGTGAGTATGGATGACAGAGATGCCCTGCTAAGGGATAATGGTGAATAAGATGGGAAACAGATATTGCTCCTCACAGTGGGGCAGGCTGCGGACAGCAGGAGAGAGACTGAAGAAACGTCGCCCAACTATGTCCTCCAGAGATACTTCATGGCCCATTGTGTTACTCCGGCACTTTGTGTTTTACATAGGAGGTGAGAGTACAGGTCATTCACACATCTTTTCCTTGTTGGCCTTAGGGAGGTGGCAGAGTTTGCCAGAATTGCTCGCAGGACTTTATTAGTTTCTTTGAAACCTGTTGCAGGACATTGCACCCGAGAGGAGGTGAGTAGTCCTGATGAGGGTTGGAGAAAGGCAGAGAGTTCTGCGCAGCAGGGCCAGTACATGTGTCAATAATTATGTCCCTGACCATTACCACACTGCAACTATGGGAATCTTACTTTAAACAACACACTGACTCAGGAATGAGCAAACAGAATGGCAACTGATAGTGCTAAGTCCGGGCTGGAAATGTTACAAAAATGCTGTAATTTATTAGCTAAATTGTTAATAAGAAGGGTGAGAATTCAGCCTGAGAGAAAAATTGGCACGATGCATCAAATCAAAGAACAAGAACATCTATGCACTACATTGTTCCAGAAGTGAGGAAGACAAAAAGTGGAAATCTGTAGGCCAATTAGTTTAACATCTGTTGCTGGCAGGATGGAAGGAAGAAACAGCTTGTCATTTAACGAAGCTTAATATAATTAAACCAAATTAATAGGCTTTTATGAAAGATATATCCCGCTTGACACATTCACTAAAACTCTTTGAGGATGGAACTAACAGGTGGGGAATAGGGGAAGAGTAGATGTAGAGTATTTATATTTCCACAAAGCATTTGACATGGTGCCACATATCATATCATATCATATATATACAGCCGGAAACAGGCCTTTTCGGCCCACCAAGTCCGTGCCGCCCAGTGATCCCCGTACATTAACACTATCCTACACCCACTAGGGACAATTTTTACATTTACCCAGCCAATTAACCTACATACCTGTACGTCTTTGGAGTGTGGGAGGAAACCGAAGATCTCGGAGAAAACCCACGCAGGTCACGGGGAGAACGTACAAACTCCTTACAGTGCAGCACCCGTAGTCAGGATCGAACCTGAGTCTCCGGCGCTGCATTCGCTGTAAAGCAGCAACTCTACCGCTGCGCTACCGTGCCGCCCTAAAAAGCTCATGGTATCGGGTGAGTGCGTTAACATGGATTGGAGACTAGTTACCGTATAGAAGGCAGAGATTTGGAATTCAGAATCAAGAACTGCGGATGCTGGTTTACAAACATAGACATAAAGTGCAGGAATAACGCAGCGGGTCAGGCAGCATCTCTGCACAACATGGATTGGTGACGTTCAAGGTAGGGACCCTTCTTCAGACCAATTGTAGTTAGGGGGTGGGGAGGGGGGAGAAAGCTGGATGAGAGGTGGGGGCGGGACAAAAGCTGGCAAGTGATAGTTGGATCAAAACTGGAAATGAAAAGACAAAAGGCTGAGGTGAAGAGATAAGGAGCGGAGGTATGAAATGTGAAGCCACACGGAAGGGGATGGAGAGAAGGGGAAAGGGAAAGGGGGCAAAATTGTCAGAGAAAAGCTGTTGAGCATCTGGGTGGGGCACAGTGCCAAAAAAAAGGGAGAAGTAAAGGGGAGGTGTTTGTTGATTAGTTAACTAAAATTGGAGAATTCAATGTTTATACCATTAAGTTGTAAGCACCCAAGCGGAATAGGAGGTGCTGCTCTTCCAGTTTACGTGTGGGCTCACTCTTGCACTGGACGAGGCCTAGGGCAGAAAGGTCAGTAGGTGCCTTCTTCAGTCTGGATGAATGCAAGTAGTGGAGAGCCTCGGGGATTTGTTCTTGATCGTCGATTATCTACTGTCTAGATTGATGGAGGAGAGAGTAGGTTTTAAAGAATCTGGTTTAAGTTTGGGTTTGTTGATGAGATGAAAATAGATGGGAGGTCATGTTATAGTGAGGACATTTAGACTCTGCAACTGGATATGGAGAGGCTGAGTGAGTGGATGAAAACGTAGCAAAGGGAGTTTAATGTTGGAAAGTGTGAGGCCATGCACCTTGGGAAGAGGAATCGATTGGCAGACTGTTATCTAAATGGGAAAAGATTGCAGATAAGTGAAGTACAGAGGGATGAGTTGTGCACGAAATCACAAAATGTTAGCAGGTGCAGCAAGTGGTTAGAAAGGCAAATCATATTTTGGCTTTTACTGCAAGAGATTTGGTGTCACCAGCTATATGTGCACATTGGCTTACACCTGGACTGTGCAGCTGTGAGCACACACATCTGTACATGGTGCATATGGCTGTGTACACAGATTGACCTGCCTCTGGTGTGTACAGCTGTGCATGTGTGTGCTTTTGCCTTGAATGAATTCCCATCCCTCAAATCAGCTTTTTTAGATCTGTTGGCTAAAAGGGAGAAGATTGGGGAAGCTCTTCATTGCCTTATACTGTTCACTTGGTCCAGCAGCCTTGCACTTTAGTCCTCCCTCTACACCCTTCTCCAGGTACACACCATCTCAAGCATTATTGTATCCAACAGACAAGGGGAGGGGGGAAATATGTAAAGCTGGAAACCTACTGTTGCTTCCAAATGCTAAAAGCCTTGATATGTCAAACATTTTATCCCAAGCGGGCCAGTTATCTTCAATATCCCTGTGAGTTTGGCATCCTTTACTAGAAGATCCACCTTTAAATTCTGGGAGAATTCAGGATAATCTTGAAGGATTGGTCAACTTAATTCCCTATATAACCTCATCCCACCAACATGTAAAGTAAACCAACCTGGTTGGCAGTGGGGAGGAGAGGGGACTTTAGGGAAGATTCAGTCTGATGTCGATGAGATGAATCAGTCCAGACCCTTTCTATGCCTGTTGAGGCAATGGAGCTGGAGAACAGGCTCACTCACCCACCTCTTGTGGTTGCATTTCACCTGACTCTTTTCTGCAGTTGATGCCCTCTACACAGAGCGACATGACTGCCTGGAGCAGCTGTTGAGTATAGGAGCAAAGAGGTCCTTCTGCAGTTGTACAGGGCCCTAGTGAGACCGCACCTGGAGTACTGTGTGCAGTTTTGGTCTCCAAATTTGAGGAAGGATATTCTTGCTATTGAGGGCGTGCAGCGTAGGTTTACTAGGTTAATTCCCGGAATGGCGGGACTATCATATGTTGAAAGACTGGAGCGACTAGGCTTGTATACACTGGAATTTAGAAGGATGAGAGGAGATCTTATTGAAACGTATAAGATTATTAAGGGGTTGGACACGTTAGAGGCAGGAAACATGTTCCCAATGTTGGGGGAGTCCAGAACAAGGGGCCACAGTTTAAGAATAAGGGGTAGGCCATTTAGAACAGAGATGAGGAAAAACTTTTTCAGTCAGAGAGTTGTGAATCTGTGGAATTCTCTGCCTCAGAGGCCAATTCTCCGAATACATTCAAGAGAGAGCTGGATAGAGCTCTTAAGGATAGCGGAGTCAGGGGGTATGGGGAGAAAGCAGGAACGGGGTACTGATTGAGAATGATCAGCCATGATCACATTGAATGGCGGTGCTGGCTCGAAGGGCCGAATGGCCTACTCCTGCACCTATTGTCTATTGTCTATTGAAGCTGCTGCAAGTTTGTGCAGCAGCATGGAAGCATCCCAGCTGTTGGTGTAAACACACTGGATTACACCCCACGGACCAGTGCACTGTGTTCCCAGGCACGGGCTTCGCTTCCTGCACAACTCAGCCAGAGTATCATATAATTCATCAGGACTGCTAATAGTCTGTGTCAGCTTGGCTGTGTGACCGGCAGAGTGCTCCAGCACCAGAGTCCAAATATAACAGCATCAGGACAGTGAGGATCTCGGGGGAGTGTTGAGGGAGCGCAGCACTGATGGAGAGGCAGTACTGAGGGAGTGCTGTAGTGTGGGTGGGGCAGTTCTGAGAGAGTGCAGCACAGTTGGAGAGGCCAGAGTTAAACTTACTGAGGGAGTCTACATCTTTCCTCATCAGAGACATGAGGTAAAATGGTACCGACACGAAATGTTACCTATCCAAGTTCTCCAGAGATGCTGCCTGACCCGCTGAGTCTCTCCAGCACTTTGTGTCTACCTTTTGCTCATTCCTGTTGTTGGACCCATCTCCCAAATCTTTCCCCAGCGTATTGAAAAGCAACTAGAAACTTTGAAACCTGATTAATTGATTCTGGAGTAAATTCATTTCCTTTATCAAAATTGCCAGATGTTTTTGCAATAGATAAATGCAAGTGTCCAAGAGTGTGGATGTGCCGAACTGTCATTGTCCACGCCGAGGGTGTGTCAGGAGTTGATGGGCCCCTGGCAGATCAAGGCAGGGAGAGGAAATCCAAGCTTCCCAAAGGAAGTGACTCATGGTATTTCTGTGAATGGGTTCTGGAGAATGTCCCAGCTGAACAAATCTGCCCCACCTTCAAATTGCTGCACATGTCACCAGAGAGCACAGTCATTGGGGTCATGGGCTCCACACACACAGTGGCAACCAGGCTACCTGTTCCATGCCATCCACACCGGCCTGCATCAGGGACTACTGCACCGAGGTAGCGACAGTATGGAGGGAACGCCGCTCTGTGGGAGGAACTACTGAGAGAGCACCCAGGTGGTGGAGGGATAGTAATGAGGGAGCGCCATACTGTGGGAGGGGTGGTTATGTGGAAGCACCATGCTGTAGGTGAGGTGGTGGTGAGGGAGTGCAGCATTATGGGAGGGGCAGTGTTGAGGGAGTGCAGCCTGATGGGAGGGGTAGTGATGAGAGGACGCACCACTGTTGGAGGGCTGAAGGAATGGGAGGGTGGGAGGGAGGGTGCAATGGGAGGGTTGGAGGGCCAGTGTTGAGTGAGTGGGAGGGGCAGTGGTGAGGGAGCGCCACACTGTGGGAGGAGCAGTACTGAGGGAGCGCCGCAACATGGGAGTGCCATCTTTCAATGTCTCCCAGGCTCTGAATCAATGTGAAAAGTCCCTTCTCAGCACTCTGTGGGCTGATGGAGTGAGGTGTTGAGTGATATGTGGTCTGAAGAGATCCTGTGGTAATATTGATACATGGAGGCTTCTGCTGTTTGGAACAATTTCAGAGGATAGAGCAAGCCGGTGGCGAACAACCCGACCTCGGGATTGTTTTACAACTGTGAATCAGCGGCACTAGGGAACAATTTAGTGAAACCACACCCTTGCACTGTAGATCACAACCAGTCACTGCCCTGGATTTTATACAGACGGCTGTGTGACCATCTACCTCAATGATATGGATCCTTTGCAGATTGCAATGGCATCCTAGACTCCTCTGACCAGCTTCCCATTGGTCTCTGGGTTGCTATGGTGAGCTCGTCACTTGGTCCACTGGATCCTTGGACCACTTTGGCCAGCTGACCCTGTTCTCATTATTACCACCCTCCCATTCATATTGCAGTACTAATCATTTGAGTAGGTCATCCCCAGGCATATCCACAGACTCTCCCTACTCACTGTGGTTTTGTACTCGCTCTGCCCACCCTCCTTAGCTACAAGACGGGAAAGCACGAGGTTTGTTAGAGGTCAGACTCTTCTCCCTCCAATTGAGGGGACTGAGAAGTACCTTAACTGATGTTTTAAAGGTGGAAGACTGGGGCAGAGAACAGTTCCTTCTGTTTGACAGTCTGTAATTAGATATTGGGGCTGTAACATCACTGGCAAAAGTTCTAGAGACCAGGAGAAATCCGATTTTTGGGGGGGATAGCATGGAAACAGGCTGAACAATGATCACCCTTACACTAGTTCTATCCGACACAACACATAATCCTCTGAAATTTCTGCCACCTCCAACGGGATCCCACCACAAAAACCAATTAATTGCATCCTCTTCTTCAATTCCCTGCTCCTGGTCTGTTTCCTGTGATCTAGATCATCCTGGCAGTATTTTTTGTTTGCCTGTTCTCTCTCACTGTGTAACCAGAAATGTGTCAGTGGCGCTCTGCTTAAAGTGCAAGCAGCATCCATCTTAATAAGTAAAGTCAAAGCTCCAAAGTATAGAAATGACCTTACGGTCACTCTCTTGCACGATGTCATTCTGACAATGAGCCTTTCTATCTATGCTCTTATTTTCTGTGATTTAACCAATCATTTTACAAATGTTTCAAATCAAATTTTATCTTGTGAGCATTGCAAGGTATAAAATGCCATTTGTTTGTACAAACATAGAATTACCTTTGGTTCTCTCATAATTCACCGAATAACTACACTTTTAGCCACTGTGGGAAAAATAACTCAGTGCCAATTGCGTGCAGCAAAAGAAACCATAGGGTTTTCTTGCAGGTCCAAGGTTCATAGTTGTAGGAAAGCCTGCAGTGCATTACAATCTATTGCCATTCTGGAGAAGAATACTTGAGTAACTCAGGCAGCATCCCTGGCGAACATGGGTAGGTGACGTTTCAGGTTGGGATCCTTCTTTGCATTAATTTAGTTGGGGGGGGGGAGAAAGCTGTAAGAGAGGTTGGGATAGGACAAGTGATAGGTGGATATAGGAGTTATTCTGAAGTCGAATATAGTTAACAAAAACAACCACACTTTTACCAAACCTGTTTCTAATCATACAGAGAGTTTTCCATGTGGACTTTTAGCATGTCCTACATAGCTCAATGAGGACCAACATTAACCGGAGTCTGTCACGTCCATCATTTCTCAGGTCGGCCTTCTTATATTCTTGATTAGTACGGGTGTCAGAGGTTATGGGGAGAAGGCAGAAGAATGGGGTTAGGATGGAGAGATAGATCAGCTATGATTGAATGGCGGAGTAGACTTGATGAGCCAAATGGCCTCATTCTGCTCCTACCACTTATGATCTTAATAGACACTAGAGACAATTTACAGAAATCAATTATGGGCAAAAACTGGAGCAGAAAACCCATGCAACCACAGGGAGAATGTACAAACTCCATACAGACAGCACCCATAGAAACAAACCCGAGTTTCTAGTGCTGTAAGGCAGCAAATCTACCACTGCGCCACTGTGACGTCCCTCAGTGACCAGATTTTGTAATGCTGTCTTCGAAAAGATGCTGCAGGATTATTCCATTGATAGGAGAATTGAAAATAGATGTTCGTGACAGCCAGGGGCCACAGTCTAAGAATGAGGGGCAGGATTTGAGACTGAGATGAAGAATATCATCCAGAACACAGTGAACGTGCAATTCTCCACCCCGGAGAGCAATTGAAACCAAATCCTGGAATATATTCTGGAGGAAGTGAGATTTTTCCAAAGGATTAGACACTACAAGAGATATGGTGAGAATGTTGGAACTGGGGAGTGGATTTGATCATTCTGAATGAGAAAGCAGGATCAATGAGCTAAATGGCCCACTCATCCTATTTTATGTTTGTCTATACATTTTTTAATGGAGTTTGACTGGAGAATGAGAATCTTAAAGAAAAAGAGTCAAATATTCGGCTGTAAGATGGTGTCTGGTCTTTCAATGAGTCAGAAGAGACACAGTGGGTTGAATGGCCTGCCTCTGCGTTTCTCAGGGAATGATCTATTCCAGTCAGTCCCACAGAGCAGTTTGCATTGTAAACCCTGGGAGAAAGTGATGCCCCAATTTGTTCACCTCTGTTTTATAAGCTCTCTACTCGACACAGGTGTGTAGTTTTAATAAACTTAGCACCAACAATCCCTGACCATCCGCACCCAGGTGGTACTCGAGAGGGACTACGCGCTGCCCACGGGTACCCTGGGAGATTTCCGGGACCGCTGGGTGCCGCGGGCTGTTGAATGCATCCTGGACCAGAATTTCAACATAGTTGTATAGTAGTTAATTTAGTATATTTGTTTGTCTTGTACTATGGTGGTGGGTTCTGTTTTATTTTATTGTATTGTTAATATTGTTTTTAATAATTGAATAAATGTTTTGATAATTTTTTTAAAAATCAATCCCTGGCCAACTACACATCTCTGGTGGCTTCATCGTAAAGAGGACCAAGATGGTCAGTAGTGATAGAATCTAGTTTTGATGAGAGAGACACGAAAAGCTGGAGTAACTCAGAGAGCCAGGCAGCATCTCTGGAGAGAAGGAATGAATGACATTTCGGGTTAAGACCCTTCCTCAGACTGGTTAGGGATAAGGGAAATGAGAGATATAGACATTGATGTAGAGAGATAAAGAACAATGAATGAAAGATATGCAAAAAAGTAACGATGATAAAGGAAACAGGCCATTGTTAGCTGTTTGTAGCGTGAAGACGAGAAGCTAGTGTGACTTGGGCATGATGAGAGAGATCTCCATTAAAGTCAGATTATATCTCCTTCACCAAGAATGTTATATTGATCATCACACAGACAAGGCCAGCATTCATTGCCCAGCACTAACTCGGGGTCAGTTCCCTCTGGGGATTGTGCGTCCACATTGCTGTTGGAAAGGCACTTCCCGGGTTCAGAAACAGCAATGATGAAGAATGTATGATATATTTCCACTGAATATCATTCCATGTTGTGTGCACAGCTGTATGAATTCAGCCTCTGTGTGCCCTATGACCTATAACACAGACTGCATTGAGGAATAGGTCACTGCTGACAACCAGTGACCTACAAAGAAGCTGATCCTAGGTCTCCAGAAAAAAACTAGGTTTGTCAAGGATCCAGACCATCTTCCATTGACTTAATCCTCGAGTAAACGCAACAACACTCTGAGTAATGGAGCTTGATGACCTACATGTGTGATGGGGCCTTTCACACTCACCGGAGAGGCCAAAGGTTCAGTTTAATCCCTTCTCCGAGAGCACATCTAACAGGGTGGTGCTTGCTCAGCACTGCACCACCCACGATGTGGCTCTCTCTCAACACTGCCCCTCCCGTACAGCGGCGCTCCCTCAGCACTGCCCATCTCACAGTGCAGAGCTCCTCAGCACTGCCCATCTCACAGTGCAGAGCTCCTCAGCACTGCTCCTCTCACAGTGCAGAGCTCCTCAGCATTGCCCATCTCACAGTGCAGAGCTCCTCTGCACTGCCCATCTCACAGTGTAGAGCTCCTCAGCACTGCCCATCTCACAGTGCAGAGCTCCTCAGCACTGCCCATCTCACAGTGCAGAGCTCCTCAGCACTGCCCATCTCACAGTGCAGAGCTCCTCAGCACTGCCCATCTCACAGTGTAGAGCTCCTCAGCACTGCCCATCTCACAGTGCAGAGCTCCTCAGCACTGCCCATCTCACAGTGTAGAGCTCCTCAGCACTGCCCATCTCACAGTGCAGAGCTCCTCAGCACTGCCCATCTCCCAGTGCAGAGCTCCACAGCACTGCCCATCTCACAGTGCAGAGCTCCTCAGCACTGCCCATCTCACAGTGCAGAGCTCCTCAGCACTGCCCATCTCACAGTGCAGAGCTCCTCAGCACTGCCCATCTCACAGTGCAGAGCTGGTGGGCGTCAGCCGTGCTGTTCTGCAGAGGATGCTCAGCTTCTACCGGGACCTGCTGAGAGTCTGGAGGAAGTGAGATTTTCCTGTGGAGGGCAACGGCTCGGTCGTGAGAGCAGCTGGCCCTTGTCCCGCCCCAACGGGTGTCGGGGAGGCTTGAACACGTGGAGTACTCGCGGCTGAGCAAACCCCCGCTCAGCCAGAGGTACTCATCAGACCCAGTTGCCAAAATCCTTTTCAGGAGCCGGTCCCACACAACCTGAGCCTCCTTTCCTTGACACCTTTCATCTCCCTCCGAGACAAAGGGAGGCATCTCCTGTACGGGCTCCACCTCCACACCCTGCACTTCCTTGCCCTGGTCCACTGTCCGGACACAAAGTGGCGGTCGGTGTTGCCTTTTGGTCGCGAGATTCTGCCCCTCTACATCGGGGGCCTAGGATGGAGGGTACTGCACTGTGGAGTCCCTTGCAACCTGTTTCTCTCGCGGTTCACAGACTCGCCAGCCGCCTGCCACTTTTGCAGGCTGAAAGAATCTGTGTTCCACGTGTACATGGAGTGTATGAGGTTGCAGCCCCTGTTCCAATACCTGACCGGGCTGCTCCTTGCCTTCTGGCTGCACCTCACACCCACCATCCTCATCTTTGGGCACCCTGTGCGTAGGGGAGAGGGTAGGGCCGAGTATGTCCTGGTTGGGTTGCTCCTCGGCCTGGCCATGCTGGCCATCCGCGAATCACGGCGCCAGGCGGAAGAGGGCTCTGACCGAGTGGACTGCTTGCCCCTTTTCTGGGGTTACATCCACGCCCGGGTGGTAATAGAAAGGGACTACACACTGTTCACAGGCGCCATGGGGGATTTCCAGGACCATTGGGCACTGTGAGGTGTGGAATGTATCCTCAATGAGGATTATTTATAGTTATTTAAAAATTTAGTGTCTTAGATAATTTAGTGATTTTGTACTCTGGTGGTGGGTGTGTTACCATTGTTTTGTTTTGTAAGTATTATTTTGTATCGTAATTAAATAAATTATTTTTGATTAAAATAAACAGTGTGGCACTCCCTCCCACAGCGCGATACTCCCACAGTACCACCCCTCTCGCAGTGCGACGCTCTCTCAGAACATCGTCTCCCACAGCGCGGTACTCCCTCGTTGACCCTCCGGCAGTCTGATGCTCCTTCACTGCCTTTCCTACTGCCCAGTGGTCCCTTATTGTGAGCCTGCATATTCAGCCTAAGTTTGGCCCGTCAGGCTGCAAGGATAGAGGTTCCAGAAATTTGTTTCTGCCTGTTCAGATGTGATGTAAGGAAGCTTTTTCCTAGTTAAAAGGCTGTAGATCTGACACCCACTCCCTCAGAGATTTTTTGCAGAATGGAGATTAAATATATGGTCTCTCCTGCTGCTGCAGGGAGTTGAAATATAACTCAAGTATATGAGTGGTAGGTAGAAACAAGGAACTGCTGGTTTACAAAAGTGCTAGAATAACTCAGCAAGTCAGGCAGTATCTCTGGAGAACATGGATAGGTGATGTTTTGGGTCGGGACCATGGTCGACTGGTCGAAGAGGTGCTTGTATCTTTCCATGGATCTAGTCCTCAGTCTGACCATGAGTCTGCATGTCCTTGGTGGGTAGATCCAACCAAAGCATATAAGCATGTTTGCGACCCTCTGCACCATGTCACGTTCAAACTGTCTTTTGCTGCTGTTACAAGAACCAGAAACTCACACTGAGCTGCTGAAATTTTCATTCAGTGTGAGATTATCACCCACAGCCTAAGATGGGACCTTGGTTTATCCGTGTTCCCTGAGACTCTCCCTGATGGAGACAGTGCAAAGGATAATTCCCAAGCTCCATATAAGGCTAGGAAACCAGATCACAAAGTTTATTTAACTAGCAGTAATATCAAGCATCAGGGCTGGTGAGTAATGGTTAAAACTGCACAAAGTGACTGAGCAACTGGTAAAGGCTAAAACACAGTTTGATTTAGGGTTGAAGTTTGGCTTTGAACATTCCCCAGAGCTGTACAATAACTGAGCAAATATTTCAGTAGTGAGAGAGTTGCTGGGTTTAATGTTTTAATAGCATGCCCTGTAGAGCTGGCAAGCGACTTAAGCTGTTACCATCTTAGAGTAAGTCTGTAAATGGCTGTACGCCATTTACGGCCAGATGTACCACTCTCAGCTGTTCAGCAGTTCAGCAGTTACATAGAAACATAAAAAATAGGTGCAGGAGTAGACGATTCGGTCCTTCGAGCCAGCACCACCATTCAATATGGCGGCACGGTAGCGCAGCGGTAGAGTTGCTGCTTTACAGCGAATGCAGCGCCGGAGACTCAGGTTCGATCCTGACTACGGGTGCTGCACTGTAAGGAGTTTGTACGTTCTCCCCGTGACCTGCGTGGGTTTTCTCCGAGATCTTCGGTTTCCTCCCACATTCCAAAGACGTACAGGTATGTAGGTTAATTGGCTGGGTAAATGTTAAAAAAATTGTCCCTAGTGGGTGTAGGATAGTGTTAATGTACGGGGATCACTGGGCAGCACGGACTTGGAGGGCCGAAAAAGGCCTGTTTCCGGCTGTATATATATGATATGATGATGATGATAATATGATCATGGCTGATCATCCAAAATTAGTAACCTGTTCCGGCTTTTTCCCCATATCCTTTGATACCCTTGGCCCTAAGAGCTGAATCTAACTCTCTCTTGAACACATCCAGTGAATTGGCCTCCACTGCCTTCTGTGGCAGAGAATTCCACAGATTCACAACCCTCTGGGTAAAAAAGATTTTCCTCATCTCAGTCCTAAATGGCCTACCTCTTATTCTTAAACTGTGACTGCTGGTTCTGGACTCCCCCAACATCGGGAATATTTTCCTATATTTACCCTGTCCAATTCTCTAAGAATTTTATATGTTTCTATAAGATCCCCTCTCATCCTTTTAAATTCCAGCGAATACAAGCCCAGTCGACCCATTCTTTCATCATAGTCAGTCCCGCAATCTGGGAATTAACCTGGTGAACCTATGCTGCACTCCCTCAATAGCAATAATGTCCGCCCTCAAATTAGCAGACCAAAATTGCACACAATACTCCAGGTGTGGTCTCACCAGAGCCTTGTACAACTGCAGTAGGACCTCTTTGCTCCTGAACTCAAATCCTCTCGCAAAGAAGGCTTTCTTCACTGCCTGCTGTACCTGCATGTTTACTTTTAGTGAGTGATGTACAAGCACACCCAGGTCTCATTGCACCTCCCTTTCTAATTTGACACCATTCAGATAATAATCTGCCTTCATTTTCTTGCCACCAAAGTGGAAAACCTCACATTTATCCACATTATACGACATCTGCCATGCTTCTGCCCACTCGCCCAACCTATCCAAGTCACCCTGCAGCCTCATAGCATCCACCTTGCAGCTCATACTGCCACCCAGCTTTGTGTCATCCGCAAACTTAGAGATGTTACATTTAATTCCCTCGCCTAAATTGTTAATATATATTGTAAACAACTGGGATCCCAGCACCGAGCCTTGCGGATCCCACTAGTCACTGCCTGCCATTCTGAAAAGGACATATTAATTCCTACTCTTTGCTTCCTGTCTGCCAACCAGATCTCTATCCATGTCAATACCCTACCCCCAATACCATGTGCTCCAATTTTGCACACTAATCTTTTGTGTGGGACCTTGTCAAAGGCTTTTGAAAGTCCAGATACACCACATCCACAGGCTCTCCCTTATCCGTTCTACTTGTTACATCCTCAAAACATTCCAAACGATTAGTCAAGCATGATTTCCCCTTCATAAATCCATGCTGACTTTGACCGATCCCGTCACTGCTTTCCAAATGCGCTGCTCTAACAACTATAATAATCAACTCCAGTATCTTCCCCACTACCGATGTAAGGCTAACTGGTCTATAATTCCCCGTTTTCTCTCTCCCTCCTTTCTTAAAAAGTGCAGTAATATTGGCTACCCTCCAGTCCACAGGAACTGATCCAGAGTCGAGAGAACATTGAAAAATGATCACTAATGCATCCACGATTTCTAGGGCTTCCTCCTTGAGTACTCTGGGATGCAGACCATCAGGCCCTGGGGATTTATCTGCCTCCCAACATGGAGACAGGGATGAACAATTTCTGGAGTTCATCCATGCAGTCTTTAAAGTTAACTGATCAGGTGAACTTCTAAATGCACAGCTGTACAGTACATTTTTAACAGCAGTGCATTCCAATCTTTAAGGGAAATAAATCCATGCATCTGTCTTGAGGACGCCCAAAAGTGTTTCACAGCCAGTTAAGAACTTTTGAAGTGTTGCCACACGTGTAATGTTAGAAACATAGCATTTGGTCAGCAAGATCACACAAACAGCCAGGTATTGAAAGCCCATGAAATGCTGTTTGAAAGGAGAAAGAATAAACAAAGTATTTACGAATTTGCAAGAATTTACAAGAAGTTATGGTTTCACTTCTTTACAAGAGCTATGCTTTAATTTCACTGGTTGGCAAATTGTTGGATTCCATTCTGAGGGGCAGGATGAAACAATTTGGAAAAGCACAAATTAATCAGCTAAGTGGATTTGTTAAGGGAAGATCACATTTGAACATTGATTGAATTGTTTAATGAGGTGAGGAGTAAGGTTGATGAGCATGGTGTGTTTGACATAGTCTCTGAAGATCTTTAACAAGACTTTTGTCAAAAGTCTCACTTACCAGAGTCAAACAATTAAAAGCCCATGGCATTTAGCATAGAGTGAACAATTGAATCTGACACTAACTCAGTGGCAGGAAAGAAGAAGGAATGGGTGATATGCATTTTAGTGATTGGAAAGTGAGGTTCTGTACGTGCTCTATCCTCTGCTGATTTCCATACATTCATAAAAATATAAATGCAGGTGGCATGAAAAAAATTGATTCAATATTGCTTTGTAGTTAAAAAAATTGGTCACAAAGTACTGGATTAACTCAGCAGGTCAGGCAGCATCTCTGGAGAACAAGGATAGGTAACGTTTCGTGTCGGTACCATTTTACCTTATGCCTGTGATGAGGAAAAATGTAGAATGTAGGAAGATGTCAATTGGGAAGAAAAGTGGCAAATTTAATTTAGTCTGGAGAAGTGTGAGTTGATGCATTTAGAGAGGATGACGGGATGCATCTCAGCCTGGTTTGGTAACTGCTTTGCTCTTGACTGCCTGAGTCTGTCTACCGGGTAGGAGCTGCTTTACATCCTCATCGTCCACTTTGGGTAGTTCTACGGAACTGGAAAAATTTGCAGCAAAGCGTCAACTACGGTACTCTGAAGCACCAATTGCCACTTTTGACTGTTGTAGTTGACATATGAAAGAAGAAGATCTGTCTACCATTGGATCTTCACTTCTTTCCATTCTGTTCATCTGAAGAAGGGTCTCGCCCTGAAACGTCACCCATTCTTTCTATCAAGAGATGCTGCCTGTCCACTGCCTGTCCAGCATTTTGTGACTATCTCAATTCGTCTTGATGATGCATTGCAACGGGAAGCTGTAAATATCTGGAATTGAGATACACTGGAATTTAGAAGGATGAGAGAAGATCTTATCGAAACATATAAGATTATTAAGGGGTTGGGCACGTTAGAGGCAGGAAACGTGTTCCCAATGTTGGGGGAGTACAGAACAAGGGGCCACAGTTTAAGAATAAGGGGTAGGCCATTTAGAACTGAGATGAGGAAAAACTTTTTCAGTCAGAGAGATGTGAATCTCTGGAATTCTCTGCCTCAGAAGGCAGTGGAGTCCAAGTCTCTGAATGCATTCAAGAGAGAGTTAGATAGAGCTCTTAAGGATAGCGGAGTCAGGGGGTATGGGGAGAAGGCAGGAACGGGGTACTGATTGAGAATGATCAGCCATGATCACATTGAATGGCGGTGCTGGCTCGAAGGGCTGAGTGGCCTCCTCCTGCACCTATTGTCTATTGTCTATATCGCCAAGGATGCCTGCCATGTCACCCATTCCATTTTCTCTCTTCTTCCATATGAGATAATGAAGCTTGAAAGTTCATACAACCTGACTTGAGAACAGCTTCTTCTTCATCCGACTCCTGAACCTATCATCTCCTTCACACCCCAAGTACTGCCACAAAGTTTGATTCTTAACTCTACCTCATTCTGTTATTCCATTATTGTACCTTAATATCCATTTTGCTCTGCTCAGATTTTCCACTGCAATCTGCTGTCTTGCATTGTTACAGTTATTGTTGTATTTATCATTGCCATGTATACCGTTTACTCTGAGCTTCATGTGACCAAAGGAGTTCACTGCACCCTGGTATATATGACAATAAGAAGACAGAAAATGCTGGAATAACTTAGCGAGTCTGGAGAACATGGGTAGGTGACGTTTTGTGTTGGGAGCCTTCGTCAGACTTCCTTCTGAAGAAGGGTGCCGACCCGAAACATCACCTATCCATGTTCTCCAGAGAAGCTGCTTGAGCCGCTGAGTTCCTCCAGCACTTTGTGTCCTTTTGTGTAAACCAACATCTTCAGTTGCTTGTTTCCATATATATAACAATACACTAATCTGATCTGCTGTGAGGTGCAACAAGGCAAAGGAATACACAGTAAACGGGAGGTTATTGAATGACTAAGAGGAACGGAGGGACTTTTTTTTTTACATCCACCGATCCTTAAATTTTAGCTGGGTAAATCGATAAGGTGGCTGAGAATATAGGAACAGGAAAGTTATTCTGGAACTCTATACAATTACATTTAGGCCACAGCTTGAGTAACATGTACAATTCTGGTCACCACACCACAGAGATTTTTGAGGTTGTTGGCTGGCCTGGGAAATTGATGCTACAAGGGAGGATTGGAGTGACTGGATTGTTTTCTTCAGCAGAAAGAGTGCTGGTTAATTTTGATATGAGGCACCTTAATAGAATAAATAAGAAGACCTGTTTCCTCAGCAGGATAAGGGAAGTGTGGGCTGAAAGGGAGGGGGTGAAGGAGGGAAGGAAATGAAGGAGAAGGGGAAAGAGAGAAAGTGGAATGGATGAACAGTGTGAGATAGAACACAAGACTGTTGACTTTTGTACAGGTTCAAGTTTGGAGTGCAGATCACCACCTGAATATGTCTAGGAATATCTGGCCTTGCTTCCCAATAATGTTACTGTTTGGCGGTGTGGTGCTTTGAAACATTCAGCTTTGGATTTATTTTTTCCAAAGCCTTTGTTGTTGATGTATGCTGTGTGTGCTAGGAACGGAACAGAGGTGGCCAGTGATCAACGCAGATCACTAATGGATAATGTATCAATGTAACAATCCCATGCCAACCGAATGCCTGCCTTCAGGATTGTTGTGCACATTGCATGCAGCACGGTAGATAAGGAGTTTTGCTTCATAACTCCCATGGTAGATGAAAGGATTGTCTAAAGACTAAAGGTGCAGCCACTTGATGTTTAGCTTTTGTGTCAGCTAGTATTTTAAATCAACCACCTCTCAGGACTGCCCTGACATTGTATCCTGGACCTACAGGGGAGAGGGTAAAGTTCGACCTCGTTTTTGGGAATTGGACAGGGCAAGCGACTAATTTGTCAATGGACAAACCTTTTGGGACCAGCAACATGAGTTCTATTAGCTTTAAAGTGGTTATGGAAAAGGACAGGGCTGGTCCACAAGTTAAATTTCTAACATGGGGCAAAGTCAACTTTGATGCTATTAGACAGGGACTTGCAAAAAAATGATTGGAGTCGGCTATTTGCTGGCATAGGGATGCCCAAAAAGTGGGATGGTTTTAAAAGTGTGATAGTGGAAGTTCATGGTATGCATGTACTGAGTGGTTAGAGTGAAGGGCAAGGCAGGCAGGCAGGAGTAAGGAATTCGGGATGGTGAGAGAAATTGTGGCTCGAGTCAGGACAATAGACAATAGACAATAGACAATAGGTGCAGGAGTAGGCCATTCAGCCCTTCGAGCCAGCACCGCCATTCAATGCGATCATGGCTGATCACTCTCAATCAGTACCCCGTTCCTGCCTTCTCCCCATACCCCCTCACTCCGCTATCCTTAAGAGCTCTATCCAGCTCTCTCTTGAAAGCATCCAACGAACTGGCCTCCACTGCCTTCTGAGGCAGAGAATTCCACACCTTCACCACCCTCTGACTGAAAAAGTTCTTCCTCATCTCCGTTCTAAATGGCCTACCCCTTATTCTCAAACTGTGGCCCCTTGTTCTGGACTCCCCCAACATTGGGAACATGTTACCTGCCTCTAATGTGTCCAATCCCCTAATTATCTTATATGTTTCAATAAGATCCCCCCTCATCCTTCTAAATTCCAGTGTATACAAGCCCAATCGCTCCAGCCTTTCAACATACGACAGTCCCGCCATTCCGGGAATTAACCTAGTGAACCTACGCTGCACGCCCTCCATAGCAAGAATATCCTTCCTCAAATTTGGAGACCAAAACTGCACACAGTACTCCAGGTGCGGTCTCACCAGGGCCCGGTACAACTGTAGAAGGACCTCTTTGCTCCTATACTCAACTCCTCTTGTTACGAAGGCCAACATTCCATTGGCTTTCTTCACTGCCTGCTGAACCTGCATGCTTCCTTTCATTGACTGATGCACTAGGACACCCAGATCTCGTTGAACTCCCCTTCCTCCTAACTTGACACCATTCAGATAATAATCTGCCTTTCTATTCTTACTTCCAAAGTGAATAACCTCACACTTATCTACATTAAACTGCATCTGCCATGTATCCGCCCACTCACACAACCTGTCCAAGTCACCCTGCAGCCTTATTGCATCTTCCTCACAATTCACACTACCCCCCAACTTAGTATCATCTGCAAATTTGCTAATGGTACTTTTAATCCCTTCGTCTAAGTCATTAATGTATATCGTGAATAGCTGGGGTCCCAGCACCGAACCTTGCGGTACCCCACTGGTCACTGCCTGCCATTCCGAAAGGGACCCATTTATCCCCACTCTTTGCTTTCTGTCTGTCAACCAATTTTCTATCCATGTCAGTACCCTACCCCCAATACCATGTGCCCTAATTTTGCCCACTAATCTCCTATGTGGGACCTTGTCGAAGGCTTTCTGAAAGTCGAGGTACACCACATCCACTGACTCTCCCTTGTCAATTTTCCTAGTTACATCCTCAAAAAATTCCAGTAGATTTGTCAAGCATGATTTCCCCTTCGTAAATCCATGCTGACTCGGAATGATCCCGTTACTGCTATCCAAATGCTCAGCAATTTCGTCTTTTATAATTGACTCCAGCATCTTCCCCACCACTGATGTCAGACTAACTGGTCTGATGTCAGACTAACTGGTCTATAGGACTATAGGGGATCTTAAAGGACTATAGGGGATCAAGTATATCCCCTGGTGGAATATAAGGGATTGAGGAGCATACCTAAGAAGGAAAAGCAGACAGCCAAAAAGAGGGCATGAAATAGCTCTGGCAGATAAAAATAAGGAAAATCCAAAGAGATTTTATGTGTATTAAGGGAAAAGGGATAACTAGAGAGAGAATATGGCCCATCAGAAACCAAAGTGGCCATCGGTGTGTGGAGCTGCAGGAGATGATCAAGAACCACAATGAATATCTCTCCTGAAGATTGACACAAAATGCTGGAGTAACTCAATGGGACAGGCAGCATCTCTGGAGAGAAGGAATGGGTGATATTTCAGGTCAAGACCTTTCTTCAGACCTGTCTCGACCCAAAATGTTACCCATTCCTTCTCTCCAGAGATGCTGCCTGTCCTGCTGAGTTACTCCAGCATTTTGTGTCTATCTTCAGTTTAAACCAGCATCTGCAGTTCCTTTCTACACAATTATTGCTTTGTCTGTTTTTTTCACTGCGGAGAAAGAGATGAAAGCAAGGGAACTTAGGATAGTTAATGGCGATGTCTTGAGGACAGTTCAGATCATAGTGGAGGAGGTGCTAAATGCACTCAATGTACGAAGGTAGATAAATCTCCCACGCCTGATCAGATATATCCAAGAATAAGAAGAAACTGCAGGAGTTATGATTCATCGTTAGATACAGATGAAGTACCAGAAGACTGGAAGGTGGCTAATGTTGTGCAGCTATTTAAGAACAACTTCGAAGAAAAACCTGGGAAGTTTAGTCCAGTGAGCCTAATATCTGTGATAGTCCAGTAAGCCTAATATCTGTGATAGGAAATGGAGAAGGTTCTGAGGGACAAGATATACATGCATTTTGAAAGACGGGTTGATTAGGGATAATCAGCATATTTCTGCTTGGGAGATCATGCCATGACTTTGAAGAACTAATCAATAATGTTGATGAGGGCAGGGTTATAGATGTAGTCAATATGGACTTTAGCATGGCCTTTGATCTGCATGGTCAGCTGATTGCATGGGATCCAGGGAAAGCTAGCTTATTAAATATGGAATTAGCTTCATGATAGGAAGCAAAAGGTGGTGGTGGAATACCTGTGATTTGTGGTGTGCTTCAGTGATTGGGGCTGGGCCCGCTGCTGTTTGTCATCTCTTTCAATGATTTTAGATGAAAATATACAAGGCACGATCAGTAAGTTTGAAGATGACAATAAATAGGTGGAATCACAGACGAGGGAAGATGGTTATCAAAAATTACAGCTTGATCTTGATCAGCTGGGCAAGTGGGCGAGGAATGGCTAATGGAGTTTAAGGCAGATATTTCATTGATGTATTTCATTTTGGGAATTCAAGCCAGGGCAGTACCCTCAGAGTGCATGGGAGGGCCCTGGAGAGTGCAGTTGAGCAGAGGGACCTAAGAGTACAGATGCACAGTTTCTGGAAAGTGGCGTCACAAGTAGGTAGAGTGGTAAAGAATATTTTTGCATATTGGCCCTCATCAGTCCAGGAAATAAGTATAGAAGTTAGGACATTATGTTACAGTTGCACAAGATGTTGGTGAGGGTGAACTTGAGGGGTAAAAAATCGGGAACTCGTTCCCACAGTGAGGGTTGAGGGAACAGCAGAGATCGGCTTAAGGGAGCGATGTTGTGATAGTACCTTCCACAACTACCTCCTCTGGCAGCTCGTTTGACACACTTACCGCCATTTGTGTGTAAAAAATGTTGCTCCTCGCGTTCCAAATAAATCTTTCCCCCCTCATCTTAAACTTATATCCTCTGGTTCCTGATTCTCCAACTCTGGGTAAAAGACTCTATGCATTTACCCTGTCTATTCCTCCCATGATCTTATACTCTCAAGATCTTTGTATGTATTATGAATTGCGCTCATCCTCCGTGAATTGTGGTGTATGTGTAAGTTTGAGAACTTGCTCCACGATGCAGCCCTGGAGGGAGCGGGCAGTAGTTCTGCAGCAGACAGATGTTTGCTGTTGTGATCACAGATGATGTTCCTGTGTATCTCATGGATTTTACAATGTAATTCCATGCCAGTTGCATGTGACATCTGTTAGTTAGTTTATTTGCGAATGATTCTCATAAGATCACTCTGGCATTCGAGTCCTTCCCAAAAACAGCCCTCTTTCTCCTCGGAGACTAAAGCTATCCAGCAAGGGGCTGATTCCATGGATCGAGGCCCTCCCTCGCACCTGCCTCGGCACGCTGTTCTCCCACTCTCAAAGCATTGCTGGCAATGCCAGAGTTTCACAAAATTTGAAAACAAGGTCTTGTTTGTGTCTAGTTCTGGTCAGCAAACTGCAACAACAACAGCAACTTGCATTGGGAAGGTACCTTCAGTCCAGGGACATTTTCAAGGGCCTCACTCAAGACTGAGCCACATGAGGAAGAACTGGGACTGTTGGGTAAAAACCTCAGGTGAAGAAGGTTGAAGCAGAGGTAGTGGGTTGGGGAGGGGTCTCCAGAGCTGACAGCTCAGTTAGCCTAGGGCCAGAGGTGATGGGAAGGAGCCAAATGACCAAATTAGAGATGAGCAAAACCTAACAAGTGCTGCAGGAACTCAGTGGGTCAGACAGCATCTGGGGAAGGAATAGATAGACAGCTGCCTCTCCCCCTTCTTGCTGCCCCCCCCCCTCAAATTAGTCTGAAGAAGGATGTTTCCCGATTCGAAACGTCACCTATCCATGTTCTCCAGAGATGCTGCCTGCCCTGCTGAGTTACTCCAGCACTTTTTGTATTAACCAGCATCTGCAGTTCCTTGTTTTAAAGCCGACTTTTCTCGGCTTGATTGGGAAAGTAAGAAAGAGAAAATTCTGGATAGTGAAAGTTGAAAACGTTGCTTAGAACATCTGGATAGCTAGTATTAACAGAAAGGAAAATAAAGTTTTCCTTATTTAATTGACCTTTTGAAGTACCTGGATCATGGCCACATTCATTGCTCATCCCTAACCCTGGTTTTACTCATTTCCCAGATTTTGTTCTGTGGATCATTTTAATCATCCCTATTCTGGGATCATCCGGTCATTTCATCCTATTCTCCCACCAAAGGTCTCATGGTAAAGGATGCCTCGACCATTGGTTCAACCAGCAGCGCGGGTCGTGGGCAGAGGAGATGCTTACGTTCCCCAAGGCAATTTTCCTTCAAACGTAAACTTCATTAATGGAAAACATGTCCGAGGAATGGAAAAGATTTCATGCACTCTTTACATTAATAGTGTTGTCCAAGTCAATCCATTGGTCGTGTCATTGAGTTCGCTGCGGAAAGCATCAATGTTTATTCACGGCTACAGCGAGGCATCCATTGTATGTCCACAGGACTGAGGGTGGTGAGAGAGCCATGCTATCTACAGAGGCAGACACATAGTACTGGAGCAACTCAGCTGCTGCCGGAGAAAAGGAACAGATGATGTTTCGGGTCAGAACCCTTCTTCAGACTGAAAGCTAGGAAAAGGCCAGAATAAACGAATAAATCGGGGATGGCAATGGATGACCAAGGAAGGGTGGAGCCCATACTAGCCTGTAGGGACCCCTCCCCGCCCATTAAAACGTGCCATTTGACTATTTGAGCTGTAATGTTTGCTGTGGGATCTTTCTGTGCGTTACTTGCCGCCGCGACTCTGGGTTACAACAGTGACTGCCCCCAACATTGTGAGACATGCGGTCTGGTCTATGCTGCAAGGACCGTGTTTACGAGGTGTTCCTGGTAATTCTGTCTGATCTCCGAATGTGCAACTCACGAATCTTCCTTGAAATAAGCGAGGATTTGACGCAAAAAAAACATGTCAGCAGACCCCCCCCCCCTGTTGGGGCAACCAGCTGTCTGGTTTGCCAGCTGTGGGGTAACCAGTTGTGGAGATAGTCAGCTGTGGGGGGGGGCGCCCAGCTGTGGGGCAGACAGATGTCGAGTAACCAGTTGTGAAGATAGTCAGCTGTGGGGTAGACAAATGTGGGGCAGATAAATGTGGGGCAGACAGATGTTCGGCAGACAGATGTGGGAAAAGCCTAGTTCTGGGGGACAGCCAGCAGTGGTGACCGAGTTGTGGGTGCAGTTAGCTGTAGTGGCTGCCAACTTTGGGGCCAGTCGGGCAGTGGGGAGAGCCAGCTGCGTGGTCAGTTAGCTGTTGGGCCAGCTAGTCTGTGCAGTGATCAGTTGTGGGGCTGACTAGTTGTGGTGACTATCAGTTATGAGGTCAGCCAGACTGTAGGGACAACCTGGCTGTGGGGAGAGCAAGCTGTGGAGAGAGTTAGAAGTGGAAAGATCCAGCTGTGGGAATAGCCAGCTGTGTGTGGGGGGGGGGGGTCTAGCTGTGGGGAGAGATAGCTGTGAGAATAGCCAGCTGTGGAGAGATCCAGTTGTGGGGATAGCCAGCTGTGGGGAGAGATAGCTGTGAGAATAGCCAGCTGTGGAGAGATCCAGTTGTGGGGATAGCCAGCTGTGGGGGATCCAGCTGTGGGGAAAGATAGCTGTAGCAATAACCAGCAGTGGTGATCCAGCTGTGGAGAGATCCAGCTGTTGGGACCCAGCTGTGGGAATAGCCAGCTGTGGAGATACAGCTGTGGAGAGATCCAGCTGTAGGGACCCAGCTGTGGAGAGATCCAGCTGTGGAGAAATCCAGCTGTGGAGATCCACAGCTGTGGAGAGGTCCAGCTGTGGAGATCAAGCTGTGGAGAGATCCAGCTGTGGAGAGATCCAGCTGTGGAGATCCACAGCTGTGGAGAGGTCCAGCTGTGGAGATCAAGCTGTGGAGAGATCCAGCTGTGGGGACCCAGCTGTGGAGAGATCCAGCTGTAGGGATCCAGCAGTGGGGATCCAGCTGTGGGAATAGCCAGTTGTGGCGAGATCCAGCTGTGGGGAGAACAGGCTGTGGAACCAGATAGTTGTGTAGCCAGCCTGATGTGGTCCCAGTGAGGAGGCAGCTAAGTTGCAGGGTAGCGAGCTGTGGGGGGGAGCTGGTTCTATGGACAGCCAGCTATGGTAACAGCAGCTATGGGGGCGGGTAGTTGTGGGTCTGTCTACCAGATGTTGCGGCAGGTATTCGTGGGCCGCCTGCGGCTGAATGGCCTGGGTTGGGCAGATATATCGTGACTGTGATTTCACATTTTGTCGCTGAACGGGATATCTGTTGACTGATTTGTTGCACAACTCACGCTTCCCACTGAACAATGTCGCCCTGTTGCCCATGTTGATGTGCCGTGGGGCATCTGTGCGGGGCCGTTCCTCGAGTTAGTGTTCAATAATTGAACACTTATAATAAGCATTTTTTAATTTATTTTTTGATAGATAGGACTGTTTTTGAGTTGAAGCTGTTGATCTTACGACGGACACGGGACTTTGACGGTTCGCGTTGGCCTTAGCCAGACATCTGGTGAACTTTAGTAAACCCACAAGCCTTGCAGTGTCCCCCTCTGTAGCAGAAACCCGAACCTTTTAACGCATTCATTTTTTAGTTTCAGGATTTATCACCCTTCCCTAATTACCCCTGGACTGGGTGGCGTACAGGGTCTTCTCTGAGAGGTATCGCCACGTTTAAGAAATATTTAGACAGGTACAAGGATAGGACAGGTTTAGATGGGTATGGAAAATAGGCACAAAATGCTGGATTAGGTCAGCGGGTCAGGCAGCATCTCTGGAGAAAAGGAATAGGCGACGTTTCTGGTCGAGAACCTTCATTAGAGGGATAATGGCCGAGCGTGGACAGGTGGAACTAGTGGAGATGGGACATGTTAGACAATAGACAATAGACAATAGGTGCAGGAGGAGGCCATTCGGCCCTTCGAGCCAGCACCGCCATTCAATGTGATCATGGCTGATCATTCTCAATCAGTACCCCGTTCCTGCCTTCTCCCCATACCCCCTGACTCCGCTATCCTTAAGAGCTCTATCTAGCTCTCTCGAATGCATTCAGAGAATTGGCCTCCACTGCCTTCTGAGGCAGAGAATTCCACAGATTTACAACCCTCTGACTGAAAAAGGTTTTCCTCATCTCAGTTCTAAAGGGCCTACCCCTTATTCTTAAACTGTGGGCCCTTGTTCTGGACTCCTCCAACATTGGGAACATGTTTCGTGCCTCTAACGTGTCCAACCCCTTAATAATCTTATACGTTTCGATAAGATCTCCTCTCATCCTTCTAAATTCCAGTGTATACAAACCTAGTCGCTCCAGTCTTTCAACATATGACAGTCCCAACGACAGGTTGGGGGCTGTTTCCACGTTTTATGACTGGAGTCTGGGGCTGGGACTGCCGAGAGGCCAGGCGGGCGAGGGCGGAGATTTCCTTTAATAGTGAACATTAACTCTAGCTTTAAGGTGAGAGAGACAAAGTTTAAAGGGGCAATTTGCACAGGGTGTGGCGAATGGCTGGAACACGCTGCGGTGTTGGAGGCAGATACCATAGTGGCATTTAAGAGACTTTTGGATAAGCATATGGATATGCATGGAATGGAGGGATATGGTTTATGTGCAGGCAGACATGGGTTGCCACAAAGTGCCAGAATAACTCAGCGGGTCAGGCAGCGTCTCTGGACAAAAGGAATAGAGATGCTGTCTGACCCGGTTGAGCGACTCCAACATTTTGCGTCAATCTTCCGATTAAACCAGCATCTGCAGTTCCTTCCTACTCAGATAAGGGTTGACCTTGGCATCTTGTTCAGCACAGATATTGTGGGCCGAAGGGCCCGCTCCTGTATTGTTCTATCTGAAGAAGGATGTCGATGAGTTACGCTAACGTTTTGTGCCTGTCTTCGGTGTAAATCAGCATCTGCAATTCCTCCAACACATTTTGTACTGTTCTGTGTGGAGGAAGGAACTGCAGATGCTGGTTTACACCGAAGATAGACACAAAATACTAGAGTAACTAAGCGGGTGAAGACGGTCTCCAGATATGCAGCCTGTGCCGCTGAGCTACTCCAGCATCTTGTCCTGTTCATTGATGAACTATCTCGGTGGGGTTTCACAGCAATAATTTGTAGATGGCATTATCGTTATTCCGGGTTATTAGTTGAATGTAAATTCCACAGTGGCTGTCGTGGGAGTTGAACTCAGTTCCGTGGTGATTGTTGGTCTGGGTCTTTGGATTACCCAGTTGACCGCATGGGTCATTGCATCGTTCGCCTTCTGTCCCGTTAGGGACATTGTTAAGTCACCTGCAGACTGCTGACGGGTGTCGGCTGATAGGCAGAGTATGTGAGCTCCAAGTGACGTGCGGGTTTGTAGGTTAATTGGCTACTGTAAATTGCCCTGAGTGCGTAGCGAGTGGATGGGAATGTTGAGATACATGGAACGAGCGTGGTCGATGGTCGCCGTGGACTCGGTGGGCCGAAGGGCCTGTTTCAACGCTGCATCCCCCCGTTTAAGTCTGTGGACGAGCTACGGACCAAGTGCCAATAAACGCCATTAGTGACTGTAGATGGTCGGAGCGGACATGGTGGGCCGAAGGGCCTCTTCCCGCATCCGATGAGTCTGTGACTGGCATTCCAGTCAATAGACAATAGACAATAGGTGCAGGAGGAGGCCATTCGGCCCTTCGAGCCAGCACCGCCATTCAATGTGATCATGGCTGATCATTCTCAATCAGTACCCCGTTCCTGCCTTCTCCCCATACCCCCTGACTCCGCTATCCTTAAGAGCTCTATCCAGCTCTCTCTTGAATGCATTCAGAGAATTGGCCTCCACTGCCTTCTGAGGCAGAGAATTCCACAGATTCGCAATTCTCTGACTGAGGGTTATACAGCGAGGTGGGGGATATTCGCCATTTTGCACAGGGGTTACTAATTAACAGGAGCTTTTATCTCAGTATTTAATCCGGGTTATTGAAATGACTGGACCTCAGCGCATCTACAGTGCCCCTGTTGTGCGGGAGGTTCCTGGGACTGCAAACACCGATTGAGTCGAGCATCAATCTGACACCACCGGTTCCCACCTCCACCACCACACGTCTCAGTTCACCCACCACCTGAACGCTCACACGTTGCCTTTGTCATTGGGAGCCTGGAACATCCAGGAATTCAGGCTGTCCGGGAGCTTAGTGAAGGCAATGCCGATCTGATCTGTCGCTGCATTCAGCAGTCTCCCGGAAACAGAGTCTCCTTCAAATCTATGGTGATTGTTATTGATGTACACCCACCAACTTAGCACTCTACATCCCCCTAACATTCCTTTCATATACCCTCAATTTTACTCCTCTCTCGACCCACCCCCACCCCCGACACACACTCTCTCTCTCTCTCTCTCTCTCTCTCTCTCTCTCTCTCTCTCTCTCTCTCTCTCTCTCTCTCTCTCTCTCTCTCTCTCTCTCCCCCTCTCCCTCCCTCCCCTCCCCCCCCCTCTCTCTCTCTCTCTCTCTCCCCCTCTCTCTTCTCTCTATCTTCCTTTCTCTCTCTTTCTCTTTCCTTCTCTACCACAGCTCCCCGACCCACTCTGTGATAAACCCTTGAGGTCTTGTGTCACCGTGCGGGCGGCGCAGCGGTAGAGTTGCTGCCTTACAGCGCCAGGGACCCGGGTTCGATCTGACAACCTGTGCTGTCTGTACGGAGTTTGTGCGTTCTCCCCTTGGTCCGCGTGGGATTTCTCCGGTGCTCCGGTTTCCTCTCACATTGCAGAGACATAGAGGTTGGCTTTGTCCCAAGTGTGTAGGATGATGCTCGTGTACGGGGGATCGGTGGGCCAAAGGGTCTATTTCCACACTGTATCTCTCAACTAAACCGGTATCTGGAGAAATTCCCTGTTCCTCTTTTCTCAGCCCCCAACCCCTTTCTATCACAGTCCAGCTCACAGTCTGCAACAGCTGCATCTTGTCCTTGCTGTTAGAACTCCGGCTAAACAAGACGGCAAATGCTTTTGTAGATTGCTTGATGCTCTTCAATCGAGTTGCTCGCTGACCGTTTGCCAAGGCAGGTTCGCTTTGATCAATGTTTGTTTAAGAATCGCTTGTAGTCTGGGTGACGGAACAGGGTGAAATATTAGGACTAGCCACACTGAATTATTTAATCAAACGGCAGCAGATATATAAAATTCAAATTTTCTTTTGTGAGACCAAAGTTAAAAAACGAATAAGGCTCTATGGAAAAAAAACACTGTCTGACCCAGTGGTTTGATCTTGGCTGGCGCTCCCAGCCAGTGAAGTACTGAAGGAATGCATCTGTACTGTAAAAAGAGTGTGTAGGAAGGAACGGCAGACGCTGGTTTACACTGAATGCTGGTTTGCACAAATTGCTGAAGTAACTAACTCAGCGGGACAGGCAGTATATCTGAAGAGAAGGAATGGGTGACGTTTCGGGTCGAGACCCTTCCTCCCCTTCCAATCAGAAGTCTGGTCCATCTGCTCAAGAAATGTCAATATGTAGATAATGGATTTCTTCAAGATTTTCTTCAGCCACTTCCTTCAATGTAGATTAACTGCTCTTTCAACAGCACAAAGGAACGACAGGAGGCTCATCAGTTGAATCACATGGGGTCTGTACCTTAACCCCATTTCCCTGATTTGATCCATGAACCCAAAACAAATCCATTTGGACTAAGTGTGTAGGAAGGAACTGCAGATAAGGGTATCATTCATTTGTTTCTTTGCACCTTTCATGTCTCTCGTTTCCCTCTCCCCGACTCAGTCTGAAGAAGGGCCTCTACCCGAAACATCACCTATTCTTTTTCTCCATAGATGCTGCCTGACCCGCTGAGTTACTCCAGCATTTTTGTGTCCATCCATCAGGGTAAATATAGGGAATGGTAGAAACGTTCAGCGAGCCGGGCAGCGCCCATGGAGAGAGAACCAGTACTGGAGAAGTGAACAGCCAAGATGCTTTTAGTTGCATGAAGGGGGAGAGGCGGAGAGAACACGGGAAGTATGTGAGTTAGAGTGGAGAGCAAGGTAACCACTACTTTGAAAACTGGCAGCTGGATGAAATAATACAGAAACTAATTTGAACTAAAAGTCCACCAGCTTTGATTTTAAATTTTCAGTTGACCGCAACCTCGAGGTTTTTGAGGATTATGAACTGAGAACTCTTGCTATTGCTGTGGGTCATTAAACAGGCAGAGAGTTATTAGGGCACTTTAAACCTTGTCAGTACCAGCCAACTGCTTTATAATATATTCATTAAATGTTATTTTTCCACCCAGAAGCCCGACCAATAAAATAAACAGTGGCGGCATACTGGCGCAGTGGTAGAGCTGCTCCCTAACAGAGCCAGAGACCCGGGTTCGATCTCGACCACGGGTGCTGCCTGTGGGGAGTTTGCATGTTCTCTCTGTGGCCGTCTGGGTTTACTCCGGTTGCTCCTGCCACATTCCAATGACGTGCCGGTTTGTAAGGGGTTAATTGGCTTCTGTAAATTGCCCCTGGGATGGGAAACGGGGATAACGTGGAATTAGTGTACCAGTGATCGATGGTCGGCCTGAACTCGCTGGCCGAAGGGCTTGTCCCCACTCTATATCTCTAAACTAAATCTCTAGAATGAATTTTGCTTGTAGTCTAAGTGAACCAAGTGCACAACTTGGCAATGATATCGCAGAAAGCATCAGTTAATATTTCCATTAGCATTCCTGAAAAAACGTTGGAGTTCTGACCTCCACGATGTTTGAGGAACAGGGGCAGCAAATGCCAGCAGCAGCGAACAATTAGACCAAGTTCCAAAGCAACGCCAGCCCATGGTGGGGCCGGGTTAAGGCGATGCCTCGGCAAAGGGATAGAACATCTGAAAGGAGGAGCGGTGGTGGTGATGGATGGGTTCAAGAAGAAGTTCCAAGGAAAAGGACTGAGAACTGGTGACCAGGGAGGCAGTGAGCTTGGAGAAGGAGTGGCAATGTATTCTTAATTGTCTACTATATGTTACATAGAAAATAGGTGCAGGAGTAGGCCATTCGGCCCTTCGAGCCTGCTCCGCCATTCAATATGATCATGGCTGATCATCCAGCTCAGTAACCTGTACCTGCCTTCTCTCCATACCCCCTGATCCCTTTAGCCACAAGGGCCACATCTAACTCCCTCTTAAATGTAGCCAATGAACTGGCCTCAACCTACTTCTGTGGCAGAGAATTCCACAGACTCACCACTCTCTGTGTGAAGAAATGTTTTCTCATCTCGGTCCTAAAAGACTTCCCCCTTATCCTTCAGCTGTGACCCCTGGTTCTGGACTTCCCCAACACCGGGAACAATCTTCCCGCATCTAGCCTCTCCAACCCCTTAAGAATTTTATATGTTTCTATAAGATCCCCCCTCAGTCTTCTAAATTCCAGCGAGTATAAGCCTAGTCTATCCAGTCTTTCTTCATATGAAAGTCCTGCCATCCCAGGGATCAATCTGGTGAACCTTCTTTGTACTCCCTCTATGGCTGTTCCTGTTGTTACTAGCGAACGTAGCACCGAGGCACATTCCTTGTATGTGTACATACTTGGCCAATACACTTATTCATTCATTCATTTATTCATTCAATAGGTTGCAATATTATGAAATAAGAGGTTTTTGAAATCTCAATGGTCTTTAATCTTGGAGTCCAGACGACAGACGATTCCAGTGGATCGGTGTCAGGTAGTCAGCACTCGTCCTAGTTTATGTCTCTGGTTTGTCGTGTCCAACAACGTTGATCACGGATCTGCTCAAACTAGCAAAGTAAACATGCACCTCGAAACTTCTTGGAAACTCCACAAGGTTTGTTGGCGCCACGGCAGTCACAATCACAATCACAGTCGAGACCTAAATTGACCGTATTATCATGGTCTGTTATCCAAGGGGAAAAACATTTTGTGCTGTTTTTTTTAACATGAACCACAACTGGTGCGATTCATGGATAGTTTCCAAAGACATCAAAAGCTGGGCGCTGGCCTACAAAAGTAACGATGTACAAGAACCCCACATAATACTGCCGGAGATCCAGGCCTGGGAACCAGTTCATGCCTTATGTACATTCATCCGGAGGCAGTGGCACACAGGCCACATCTTACATGCCCTCTCTATCCTTCCATATCTCTAGTTTCCCTCTCTCCTGACTCTCAGTCTGAAGGAGGATCCCGACCCAAAACGACTCGACACATTCCTTCTCTGCAGAGATGCTACCTATCCCGCTGAGTTACTCCAGCATTTTGTGCCTGTCTTCGGTGGAAACCAGCACCTGCAGTTCCTTCCTACACACTTTGAAACACTGAGCATTTAAGCTCCCATTCCCTGCCCCGAGTTCTTTAAAGTTTGAGTTAAATCAGCGTGAGTCCGTGCAAGAGGACAGAAGTCGTTAGTTTCCATTCACTGCCTCTGACAATGTTTTATTGTAGATCTCGGCGGTTGAAAAGGACTTTGGAATTTTGGGGGACAATCTCAGAGCCAGCGAAGAGAAAGAGCGCATTATGCGCGAAATTACATTAAAAGACTTGTTACTGGATATCTGATTATGTGAGAAGGGAGTTTTATGTTAAGAGGACAGAGATGCTATCTGTTTAGAATCAAAGTTTAGGAGGAAGTTTAGTACTTTAGGAGAGGGGGGCGGAGTGGGTCTCCAGGCAGGTCCAGTGTGGAATGGCGAGTCTGTCTGTTCAACGTCAATGGGGTGGGGAACTGAAGTGAACCATTGCGAAACTTATCTGCTGATGGAACTGTTTTTTTCCAGATACATAAAAATAAGTAAATCCCAGAACAGCACCCCTGGAGAACATGGATAGGTGACGTTTTGGGTCGAGACTTCTTCAGGGTCTGTTTTTTTTTGTGAAAACTAGCATCTACAGTTCCCTTTGTTTCTACATTCAAATTTAAGTATCTCAGCTCCTGACCCGAAAAGTCACCGATGTGCTCTAGGGATGCAGCTTGACCCTCAGAGTTACTCCAACAACTATATGCCTTTCTTAAATTTAAATAGGTAGCTCAGGGATGGTTCCAGGAAAGTTCCCAACCCTTCCAAGGAGGTGTGGGCGCTTGTGTGTTTTCATGGCCGCAGCAAAAATGTGATTGGACGAGGACAAATTGTTGGTGATGTTTTCATCAAAAAGGTTGGAGCTCATGACCATCTCCACTTCATCAGTATTGATACAGACTGGGGAGTGTGTTCCACCCTACTTCCTGAAGGAAGGCTCCTTTGTTTTCCTAACATTGAGCGAGAGATTGTCGTCTTAACACTTTGCTACTAAGCTCTGGATCTCCTTCCTGTACACCATCTCCTCATTGTTTGAGATCCCGCCCATAACTGTGGAGTAAGTTGCAAACTTGTACATGATGTTAGAGCAGAACTTGACTTCTGAATGTATGAATGTATAGGGAGTATAGCATTATTCTCTCTGATGTTGAGAATTACCATGCAGGATGTTTTGTTTTCCACCCTTATTGTGAGTGTTTTAGGGATCCGCAAGTCAATGAGGCAGCACAGCGGTAGAGTTGCTACCATACAACGCCAGAGACCTGGGTTTGATCCTGACTGTGGGTGCTGTGCTGTCTGTTTGGAGTTTGTATGTTCTCCCTGTGACTGTGTGGGTTTTCTCTAGATGCTGTGGTATCCCCCCACATTCCAAAGACTTGCAGGTTTGTAGGTTAATTGGCTTCTCTAAATTGTCCCTAGTGTGTAGGATAGAACTAACGGATGGGTATCGCTAGTCGGCATGGAATCGATGGGTTGAATGTTTCCATGCTGTATCTCTAAAGGTCAAGGATTCAGTTGCAGACATGGTCAGGAGTTTGGAGATAGGTTTAATAGGAATGATGGTGCTGAAGGCAGAGCCATGGTCAATTAATAGGAACTGACATTGATGTCCTTGTTAACAGGTCTTCAAGAGATAAATGTAGGGAGTTGATGTCTGCTGTTGATCTGTAGCAGCAGAGAAGATTGCAGTGGATTAAGGCTGACAGGGAGACTGGGGTTGAGTTAGGCCATCACCCTCCCTTTCTAAGAACTTCCTGTCAGAGCCAACAGTTATGAATTCATTTTTCTTAGGCACTGCACTGATAGTGGCCTTTTTTTTAATGCAGATGGGACATCAAATTGCAGTAAGAAAAGGTTAAAGATGTATTTGCCAGCTGTTCTTTGCATGTTCTCAGGATACGGTCGATGGCTCCATCCAGACCAGTCAATTTCTGTGGGTTCACTCTCAGGAAGGACAGTCTGACATATCTGATGGTGGCCACGGGTACCGATGCACCCAAGGCTGTTGGGATGGATGACATTGTTCATGCCACCACTATTCAAAATGAGCATAGAATACATTGAGTTCGTCAGGAAGGGACCCATTGTTACCAACGATTCTGTCCAACTTCACTCCATAAACCCATAATCTGTTATAGAATGCAAACCTTGCCGTTATCACACCCCTGTCCACCATACATACCAGATCCCCCGCCCCCCTCCTCCATCCATGCTTCATGCTGTCTCAGGAAAGTAGCCCACATCATCAAGGCCCGCTCACATCCTGGTAATTCTCTCTTCTCCGCTCAACTCCTTGGACAGAAGGAACAAAAGGTACAGTTTTTTCGATTTTCATTTGGACTAGCCGGGCATCAGCTTGGCTTGGGACTGGATACTGGTGCCAGTCAGAGTGAAACAGGACCCTCTACTATCACCCCATCTCCTTCCCGCACGGTCTCTGAACTAGACTGGATCACGGCAAGCAAGATCCCACAGGATTAATATAAACGGTATTGCAGGGTTTTTGTTGTTGTTGTGCAAGGTAGAATACTTAGCTGAAGGAGGGTCTCCACCCGAAACGTCACCCATTCCTTCTCTCCAGAGATGTGGCCTGTCCCGCTGAGTTACTCCAGCATTTTGTGTCTATCTTCGGTTGAAACCAGCATCTGCAGTTCCTTCCTACACAATATTTAGCTCCTGTTTGCATCTAAGTTTATCGTTCATTAGAGGAGCAGCTAAGAGATTGATATAATGTTTTATGTAAAATACACCCCCCCCCCTCCCCCACCCCACTGTGTGGAACCCCAACAGTGTGGAACCACGATTCTTTCCGACATTGTGGGACCAAGACAAATGACCTGTCTCTCACACAATATTTGTTGTGGGATCCTGCTGTGCACACACGGGCTGCGTTCCACCTACTTTGCACTAGTCCTTCTCATGATGCCTGACTGCTGGCCATTGTGTGTCAGGATGCCGTGTAAAGGGTGCTGGACTCTGACCCGGACTCCCACAAGATGAGGCCCAAGGGTTGACTCCAGGAGGAAGATTCAGGGTTGGACGTTTGGCAATTAAACCACAAGTTTGTCTCGGATCTACCGTTACTTGCATCGCTGTCGGCCTGTGGTGGTTAGATTCAGAGCGGGTATCTGCTGCCCTCTATCGCAAAACCTAGTCATTACAGACAGATACCCACACATGAACAACAATAAACTACTTACTGTACACTATAGACGCAAACTATACCCCTTTCACATATGCACACACACACACAAATTATAAACCCTTCCATCCCCCCCTCCCCCGCTCTCTTTATCTCTCTCTCTCTCTCTCTCACACACACACACATGCACACATGCACAAACCTTGATATATAACTCCTCAAGATGTTTTAGATTTTAGATTTAGAGATACAGCGCGGAAACAGGCCCTTCGGCCCACCGAGTCCGCGCCGCCCAGCGATCCCCGCACATTAACACTATCCTACACACACTAGGGACAATTTTTACATTTACCCAGTCAATTAACCTACAAACCTGTACGTCTTTGGAGTGTGGGAGGAAACCGAAGATCTCGGAGAAAACCCACGCAGGTCACGGGGAGAACGTACAAACTCCGTACAGATGGCGCCCGTAGTCAGGATCGAACCTGAGTCTCCGGCGCTGCATTCGCTGTAAGGCAGCAACTCTACCGCTGCGCCACCGTGCCGCCCTGAGCTGAGTTCTGGAGCACCTGGTCCTAGAATGCTGAGATGTCTCTAATAGAGGGAGACGCCAGGATGGAACATGGTCCCTGGCTCTGTGCGACTCAAGATCTGAGATGGAAGGGAAATGGAGAGAATCCAGGGAATCAATAGTCACAGTAACATAGAGTTGAACAGCAGAAAAACAGGCCCTCTGGCCCATCACATCCATGCCAACCCTTTTGCCCATGTGACGAGTCAATTTTTCCCACATTAGGTCTATATACTTCTATGATTATCTAATAGTCTGTATAAATCTTTCTTAAACATTGTGATTTTTTCTGATTCCATCACCATCTCTGGCGGTGTGTTCCAGATATCCAGATATCAATAACTACCTGTGTGTAAAGCAAAACATCCCCACTTCCTCTTAAATCTCCTTGGTCTCACGTTAAACAGCTGCCTTCATGTTTTTGGTTACCGTTCCATGGGAAGGAAGATTCCTACTGTCTAGTCGATGCCTCTTATAATTTTATTTAACTCTTATCAGGTTACCCCATAGCCTCCAGGGAACACAAGCTCAGCCTATCCCATTTCTCCTTATAACCAAAGTACTCCAGGCAATATCCAGTACAATCACAACCACGCCATAGCAGGATGAACATGCAAACTCCACACAGGCAGCAGGGTGGTGATACTGCGGAATTCATTGCCTCAGAAGGCTGTGGAGGCCAGGTCAATGGATATTTTTAAAGCAGAGATAGATAGGTTCTTGACTAGTACGGGTGTCAGGGGTTATGAGAAGGCAGGAGAATGGGGTTGAGAGAGAAAGATAGATCAGCCATCATTGAATGACAGAGTAGACTTGCTGGGCTGATTGGCCTAATTCTGCTCCTATCACCTATGAACAGTACTGGAGGTCAGGATTGTACCCAAGTCTCTGGCATTGTAAGGCAGTAGCACTGCCATCTGTACCATGGTGCCTCTCTGAGACAACTCTGAGACTTTGTCTGGGAGAAAGGTCTCGACCCGAAACGTCACCCATTCCTTCTACCCAGAGATGCTGCCTGTCCCGCTGAGTTACTCCAGCATTTTGTGTCTAAGCTTGTTTGAGTGTTGGCAAACTACGGTCACAATCCTCCCTTGAGCTGCGCCGGAGCTGGTGTAATGTGCAGAAATGTGGAGGAAATGTGCAGAATTTGATGCTAAATCAGGAGCACAGAAGGATGTTTACTTGATATTTCAGTGCGTATCCATGGGATTTCCACCCAATTCTTCTTTCACTCTTCCTGTTTACAAAGAGAGTGTTGTTTATTTTCTGCTTGAAATATTTCTTCTGGTCCCTTGTGTTTACTAAACAGTGCAGATCTGAACTGATTATCACGGAATGGTCAAAATGTGTTGCGAGTTTGAAATATTTCACCTCATTCTTCAGATTTAGTAGAGGAGTGAACGAGAAAGAGAGAGAAGGGGAGAGAGTGAGAGAGAGAGAGAGAGAGAGAGGCAGTAGAGGGGAGGAAAATGGAGAGATAAAAGGGGGTGGAAGAGAAAGAGAGTGACAGAAAGAAGAAAGGAGGAAAGTCAGCAAGCTATAAACTGTAAATGGCTCGATTGTAATCATGTATTGTTTTCCGCTGACTGGTTAGCATGCAACAAAAGTTTTTCACTGTACCTCGGCATACGCGACAATAAACTAAACTGAAACTGAGAAAGAGAGAGACGAGAGACCCTGAAGAAGAGTGGAGAGACATCGTAGCATAATTGATAGAGTTGTGTTGCCTTACAGCCAGAAAAACTGCTTCGAGTCTGATTCATAGAAACATAGAAACATAGAAAATATGTCGGCCCTTCGAGCCAGCACCGCCATTCATTGTGATCATGGCTGATCGCCCCCAATCAATTCCCATTGTCTTTGGAGTTGGTTTGTTCTTCCTGTGACCACATGGGTTTCCCTCAGGTGCTCTGGTTTTCTCCCATATTCCAAACATGGATATAAATTTGTTTTTAAAACTGGATTTTCTGGAAATCTGAAAGCAAAGCAAAAAATACTGTAATTCAGCAAGCCATTAGTATGGAAACACGCCCGTTGGTAAAATAGGGACTGATATAAGATTAGTATAGGAGGGTGCTTGAAGGTCGATATGGACTGAAGCTGCCTCCAATATCTTAGTATGACTCCAGGACAAAGTGGTGGGGGAGTCAGAGAGATAGGGACAGAAAGAGGAAGGGAAGGAGAGGGAAAAAATGAGAGAGAAAGGGAGAATAAGTCAGGAGAGAGGAGTTGAGAGAGAGAAAGCAAGCGATGCAGAAACTGAGAGACCGGGAATGAAAGAGGAAGAGAGAGGGAGGGAGGGGAGAGAAAGAGAAAGGGAGGGTAAGAGAAGGAGACTGTTTAATCATAGAGTGAGGAACTGCACAGAGAATATAGTTAGAAAGACTTGGAAAAAGAGACAGAGAATGCAATTTGCTCTGAATTTTCAGTAATGAAGTGGAGGGGATGTGAGGCTAAGCACACAATATTGGGGACATCGACCTCAATACCACCTCTCAAGGTGTGGGCTGTGTCCGATTTCTCCTCTGGGATGGAGCCCCCAGAGCCAAGCAGGGGGCAGGTGATACAGACGGGCACTACTCTGTGAGGGGGCATGGGGGCTCCCTGTGTGTTGGAGCAGGTCACTGTGTGAGGGGGTTTCCTGTGTGAGGGGGAGCTCCACGAATGTACGCACTAACTAGAATCCCCCTCTCTCTCACGTACAGGCCTGCCATGGATGCAATTCCGGCAGCAAGTGTGACTGCAGCGGTGTCAAAGGAGAAAAGGTAGGTGATGCCCAGAGTGGGTGAGGGTAGAGGGGGTTGAGGTGTGTGTGGGGGTAATTAACTGGGGTGGGGGTGGATGATGACTGGGATGGGGTTTGAGGTCGGAGTGGGGCTAGGAATGACAGGGGTGGGGTGTTAGGTTTGACTTGGCGTAGTGATGACTGTGATGGGTGGGGGGGTTAATCTCCAGGGAAGGTGAGGTCTTGTAGGGAGTGGAGATATCTGGGGTGATGATGTCTTGGGGAGGTGATATCAGGTTGGGACGGGTGTTGTCCAGCGTGTTGAGGTCAGGGTTGAGAGGGGGGGGGGGGGGGTGAGGTCTGGAGAGGAGACGAGGTCATGGGTGTAGGTGGAAAGGTCCAGGTGGGGAGTGATATCCGAGTTGGTTGTTTGATGGGATCGGTGATGGAGTGTGTGGTCCAGGAAGAGTGTGGTCAGGTGAGGGAAGGGGGGGGGGGTTGATGTGGGGGTGATATATAGAATGGGGGGGAGTGGTGAGATCATGGGTGTAGGGGACATGGGGGGTGGTCCAGGTGGGAGAGATCTAGGTGGGGGATGATGTTCGGGATGTTTGGTGAGATTGGTGGTGGGAAGTGAGGTCCACAAAGAGTGTGGTCAGGGGTGGGGGTGATGTCCAGAGTTGGGGTGATGTCTAGAATGGGACAGGTGAGGTCATGGTTGTCAGGGGGTGGGGTTTGTCCAGGTGGGAGAAGTCCAGGTGGGGAATGATATCTGGGTTGTTTGGTGGTGGAGGGTGACGTCTAGCGAGGGTGAGATCATGGGTCTGAGGGTTGACGTTCTCGGTGGGGTGGATGAAGAACAGGAATGGGTAAGGTCCCTGGAAGCTAGCGCCCTCGATGTGGGAGAGCCGATTGGGAAGGGCAAGTGTCATCCAGAAGGGTTGTGAGGTTCCTTGGGGTGGTCTGGGGAGGGTAGAGATCCATTGATGGAGCAAGGCCCATCCATCCCACACCAGGATCCCTGAGCATTTATCCTTCCCCACCCATTAGCACCCCTTGCTCCAGTGCTGTAGTTGCAAGCCTTGATCAATGATTGTGTTTATGTTTTCAGGGTGTGATGGGATTGCCTGGTTTTGCTGGGCCGCTGGGAATGCCAGGATTCCCAGGAGTAGAAGGACCAATTGGGGCTCCCGGGTCAAAGGTGAGCGCCGTCACATCATCGACGTTTCTATTCCACCCAGTGATCGGAGGCATTGTGTAACAAGGTTCCTCTTTCTGTTTCAGGGAGACACAGGGGAACCAGGTCTCACGGGGAAAAAGGGAATCCGGGTAGGTACCGTGTGTAGTTTATGTTCGGACCACAGTGCCCTCAGAGGCTGAATCAACCCGTGGAGTTCTGATCCACTGGTATATGACAAAAATATTGCAGATGTTGGAAACCCGAAACATAAGTCGAGCTGCTGAGCCAGGAAAGGTCCCTGGTGAGGAGTGTTTGCAACACAGCAAGACACACACTTGCACTGCACAAACGTACTGCATGCACACAACATATGCAGATACACACTGCATAAGCACATGCATACTGCACGCACATACTGCACAAATACACATCACTGCACAAACAAACACACACTGACATGCACACATGCACCACACAAATACACTGACCAAGCACACACATCGCAAGACCCACACACAGACAGACATATTGCAAACTCACATACACATCACAAAAACATACATAGAGCATAGAACAGTACAGCACAGGAACCAGCCCTTCGACCCACAATGTCTGTGCTGACCATGATGCCAAGACCAACCATTATCTGTATGACATAAACCATATCTCTCAATTCCCTGCATATCCACGTACTTATCCAAAAGTCTCTTAAATGCCACAATCGTGTCTGCCTCCATCACCAACCCTGGCAGTATGTTCCAGGCACTCACCACCCTCTGTGTAAAAAAAATTCCCCTGCACATCTCAATAGACAATAGACAATAGGTGCAGGAGTAGGCCATTTGGCCCTTCGAGCCAGCACTGCCATTCAATGTGATCATGGCTGATCATTCTCAATCAATACCCCGTTCTCCTTTTAACTTTGCCCCTCTAAAGGTATGTCCTCTAGTATTTGATATTTCCACCGTGGGAAATAGGTTCTGACTGTCTACTCTATACACACTGACAAACACGCACACGCTACAACGACATATCTCACTAACACACAGACAAACATCGCACTCCGTTTCTACAACCTCAATACACATACACACATTGCATAAAGTGTGTATAAACGCTGACAACACAGAGCACAAATGAAGCACAAATACAAAGACAATCACACCCACATACCTGTATGACACACACATGCAAACAGGTACACTCACTCTTACGAAAAACATGCGTGCTTCCCCACAAACCTGCTCATGCTCAGCCTGAGAAACAGTCCATTAACTTGGAAGAGGAGGTGCTTTGAACAACATAAGAATCAGGAGGAGGATGAGGCCTTGAGCCTGACCACCAAACATTGGGATCATGGCTGATCTATCTCAGCGCCACTTTCCTGCGCTATCCTCTATGGGTGGTGGGGTGGGCTGAGAGTGGGGGTGAAGTTGTGGGGAGTGGGGAGCTGGGTGGGGGGGGAGGGGAGTGCGGGAAGGAGGAGGAATGAAGCTGATTCTGGCTCAAAGTACACCAACTGTATGGCAGTACATGGAGGAATCATGCGCAGTGATGCCTGGAGGTCAGAGTGATGACGGAAATGGTGTTGGTTCCAAGTGAATGTAGATAGGGCTGCACAGTGGAACAGTGGTAGAGTGACTGCCTTGCAGTGCCAGAGACCCGAGTTTGATCCTGACTATGGGTGATGCTTTTACGGAGTTTGTACGTTCTCCCTGGAACCACGTGAATTTTCTCTGGGTGCTCTGGTTTCCTCCCACACTCCAAAGATTTGTAGGTTGATTGGCTTTGGTAAAATGTGTAAATTGTCCCTAGTGTGTGGGATAGTGCTAGTGTACAGGGTGATCGCTGGTCAGCGTACACTCGGTGGGCCGAGGGGCCTGTTTCCACACCCTATCTCTAAAGTCTATTGTCTAAGGTATTGGAGAGAACTGGCTGAGATGCCCACTATTTGAATTACTCAATCAAGATTTATTTTCGTGTTAATTCACAGGGTACAGCTGGAGTCCCTGGATTCCCTGGAACCCCAGGGTTACCTGTAAGTATCACTCCAGGAGTTACCTAATCATTCACATTTAAAGTGCTAAACTCATTGGGGCAGAGATAAACTCTGGAAATTCTCTTCCCTCAGGGGCTGCCAGGCCACGATGGTCCTTCCGGGCCACATGGTATCCCAGGATGCAATGGCACAAAGGTAACAAAACACGGAGTAAATTAATCTGAAGTACTGAAACCTTTACAGAATTAACGAGGACATCGACCAGAATTCAACATTACCCCTACCTGCTAACTATACTGATATCCCACCCGTCTACTCCCACACTCCTCTCACTCCCATCGCCCTTTAACACTACACTCAGTCTAATCTCACTACCCCTCTCTCCCTGCATCCTTCAAAATCTCACCTATTCCAATCCCGATCTTTTTTTCCACCACTCAATTTAATACCACACCCAGTTTAATCTTACTTCCCTCTGTCTAACCACACACTTCCATATTGTATCCATTCTAATCCCAACCTTTCTTTCCACCACACACTTTATATCGCACACTAATCATAATTGTACCCAGTGTAATCCCAATCTCACATCTACCCTTCAATGTTGTACCCAATCTAAAATCAAACTTTCTTTCCACCACACACTTTAATACCACACCCAGTCTAATCCCACTACCTCATCACTCCCTGGACCTGCCCATATCATACATAGAAACATAGAAACATAGAAATTAGGTGTAGGAGTAAGCCATTCGGCCCTTCGAGTCAGCACCGCCATCCAATATGATCATGGCTGACCATCCAAAATCAGTACCCCATTTTGGCTTTTTCTCCATATCTCTTGATTCCCTTAGCCCTAAGAGCTAAATCTAACTCTCTCTTGAAAACATCCAATGAATTAGCCTCCACTGCCTTCTGTGGCAGAGAATTCCACAGATTCACAACTCACGGTGAAAAAGTTTTTCCACATCTCAGTCCTAAATGGCCTACCCCTTATTCTTAAACTGTGACCCCTGGTTCTGGACTCCCCCAACATCGGGAACATTTTTCCTGCACCTACCCTGCCCAATCCTCCAAGAATTTTATATGTTTCTATAAGATCCTCTCTCATCCTTCTAAATTCCAGTGAATACAAGCCCGGTCAACCCATTCTTTCATCATATGTCAGTCCCGCCACCCTGGGAATTACCCTCGTGAACATATGCTGCACTCCCTCAATAGCAATAATGTCCTTCCTCAAATTAGGAGACCAAAATTGCACACATACTCCAGGTGTGGTCTCACCAGGGCCCTGTACAACTGCAGTAGGAGCTCCTTGCTCCTAAACTCAAATCCTCTCGCAATGAAGGCCAACATGCCATTAGCTCTCTTCACTGCCTACTGTACCTGCAGGTTTACTTTCAGTGACTGACGTACAAGCACACCGAGGTCTCGTTGCACCTCCCGTTCTTCTAATCTGACACCATTCAGATAATAATCTGCCTTCCTGTTCTTGCCACCAAAGTGGCTCACATTTATCCCCATTATACTGCATCTGCCATGCTTCTGCCCACTCACCCAACCTATCGGAGTCATCCTGCAGTCTCATATCATCCTCCTCGCAGCTCACACTGCCACCCAGCTTTGTGTCATCCGCAAACCTAGAGACGTTACATTTAATTCCCTCGTTTAAATCGTTAATATATATTGTAAACAACTGGGGTCCCAGCACCGAGCCCTGCGGTACCCCACTAGTCACTGCCTGCCATTCTGAAAAGGACCTGTTAATTCCTACTCTTTGCTTCCTATCTGCCAACCAGTTCTCTATCCATGTCAATACCCTACCCCCAATACCATGTGCTCTAATTTTGCACATTAATCTCTAGTGTGGGACTTTGTCAAAGGCTTTTTGAAAGTCCAGATGCACCACATCCACTGGCTCTCCCTTATCCATTCTACTTGTTACATCCTCAAAAAATTCCAGAAGTTTAGTCAAGCATGATTTCCCCTACATGCTCGGTCTAATCCCACTCTTTCTTTACATCACACGCTTTAATATCTACAATGGACAGGAGATGGTCACCCACCTGTCTTCAGACTGTGGAGAAGGACATCAAGTGTTGCTGGTAGATCATCGACTCAGTGGAAGCCACTCTTTGGTCTGCCCAAAGTTTGTTAGTCTTCCAGCACAGCAAGATGTCCAGAAGGGAATGCAATTTCCAGACTGCAGGAGTACTTGATGAGGGACTCACTGAAGCTCGGTGTCACCAATGTAAATGCTCTGCGGGGAAGGACTCTAGTCTGGAATCCTTTTGACACTGGACATTGAAGAGCTGAGTCCAGAGGGGACACCCATCAAACTACAGAAGAGGTATCACCTCAAAGCGTCACATGGGTGGCAATGATGCTATCTACAAAAAAAAGCGTCAACTATAATATATGTTCTTCAGCAATACTGAAAGTATATAGACTAAACAATATGTAAAATCTAAAGAGCTTTGCACTGTAATCTATTTTTAATAATTTTTTGTTGTTGTGAATAAATTTTATGCTTTAAATAAAACTAAATCTTTTCCGGTGCAGGGTGAATCAGGTCCGCTTGGGCCATCTGGATTGCCGGGAATTCAAGGATTTCCGGTGAGTACAATCAACAATCCGTCGTGTGTGTGTAGGTGCGTGTGCGTGCATTTGTGCGTATTGTGTGTGTGCGTGTTTGTGCATGTGCGTGTGTTTGTGTGTGTGTGCATGCATGTGTGTGTGTGTTTGTGTGTGTGCACGCATGTGTGTGTGTGTGTGTGCGTGTGTTTGTGTGTGTGCACGCATGTGTGTGTGTGCATGTGTTTGTGTGTGTGCACGCACGTGTGTGTGTGTGTGTGCGCGCATACGTGCATGCCGAGCTTGGCCAATATCCTCACATTGCTTCCCGTTATTTTCCAGGGTAATCATGGCGTTCCTGGACCAAAGGTCAGAAACAAACCGAACTTTCCAAAAGTTGAACCGTGTGTGCCAATCCTGTCAGCGTGATCTTGTGCCATGTCCCAGTCCCAGTCCCAGTCTCCATCTTTATCGGAAGTTATTCAGCCCCTTCTCATTGATCACCTTCCTCCCCCCTCCCCCCTCCCACCCCACCATGCCTCCGTCCTAGCAGCCTGCCTATGATTCCCGCCCCCCCCTCAGCTGTTGTCTTCTTCCAGTAACCTGTGCCGATCGCAGTGTGCTCCATCCAAGCCGTCAGACTCTCCATTGATTCACATTTACCCTGAGTGGATAAGTTCATAAGTTCTACGAGCAGAATTAGGCCATCCGGCCCATCGGCTATTCCGCCATTTAATCCCGGCTGATCTATCTTTCCCTCTCATCCCAATACCCCTGACTGGGAGCGGTAACTCAAACACTTACCTAGGGTGGTGTGCAGTGCAATCAGTTGGTTTCCATTGTGTTGGCTAAACCCAGCTGACAAAACCAGTAGCAAAAGCCCATAATCCCTGACACCCTTAGTAATCAAGAAATTGTCAATCTGCGCCTTAAAAATATCAATTGACAGCCTCTCGGGCCCCCTGTGGTAATGAGTTCCTCAGATTCAGCACCCTCTGACTAAAACAATTCCTCCTCATCTTTCTAAAGGTATATCCTTTCATTCTGAGGCTATGGCTTATGGTCCTAGACTCTTCCGCTAGTGGAAACATCCTCTCCACATCCACTCTATCCAGGCCTTTCACTATTCAGTAAGTTTCAATGAGGTCCCTCCATCTTTCTAAACTCCAGCGAGTACAGGCCCAAAGCCTTTAAACGCTCATCATATGTTAACCCATTCATTCCTGGGATAATTTTTGTAAACGTCCTCTGGACACTCTCCAATGCCAGCACATCCTTCCTCAGATATGGGGCCCAAAACTGCTCACAATATTCCAAATGCAGTCTGATCAGCGCCTTATAGTGCCTCAGCATTACATCCTTGCATAGAGTTGCATCAAATGAACATTCGGCCCCTCTATTCTGCATCAGTGTTCCTCTTGTAGCCTCCCTCCACCGCACCTCTCTTTCTATCTCCTACTCATAACTATCCAACATTTTAAAGCTCCTTGCTGGGAATTCTGGCCACACACTGGCCAGGATATTCAGTAAGAATCACAGATGCAGGTGAAACTCCTGTTCCAATTAACTACCAAATGCCTTGACGTTGCTGGGACTTTCTGATTTAGGATCGGTCAACCAATAATTTAACAACATAACAGGTTTTCAACCTCACTCACACTAGGGTTCATAGCTCAGCGTGGGCAGATCGACACATAAATGAATGCAATGATGAACCTTGGTGTGTGGGCTTCACACGGCAGAGGACGGGGTTCTGGCTGAGGACAGGGCTTTGAACGGAACCCACAGAGGGCGTTGGACTGCCCTCCGGTGATGAGTGCCACAGATAATGTGAGACTGCAGACTCGCAAACCCAAGCCTCAAATATGCTGAGTGAACATGGCCTGAGTGATCTTATAGAGGTGTATAAAATCCTGAGAGGAATAGATTGGGTAAACGCACAGTGTCTTTTGCCCAGGGAATTGAAAACCAGAGGACATAGATTTATGGTGAGGGGGGGGAAAGATGTAGTAGGAATCTGAGGGGTAACTTTTTCACACGAAGGGTGGCAGATGTATGGAACGAGCTGCCAGTGGAGGTAGTTGAGGCAAGTACTATTGCAACGTTTAAGAAACATTTCAATGATATACGGATAGGACAGGTGTAGAGAAATATGGGGCAAACGCAGGCAGGTGGTACTAGTGTAGATGGGACGTTGGCCAACGTTGGCATGTTGGGCCTGTTTCCACACTGTAAGGCGCTATAGGAAACATAGAAAAATAGGTGCAGGAGTAGGCCATTCAGCCTTTCAAGCCAGCACCGCCATTCAATATGATCATGGCTGATTATCTAAAATCAATACACCATTCCTGCTTTTTCCCCATATCTCTTGATTCCTTTAGCCCTAAGAGCTAAATCTAACCCTCTCTTGAAAACCTCTATGAATTGGCCTCCACTGCCTTCTGTGGCAGAGAATTCCACAGATTCCAACTCTCTGGGTGAATTTTTTCTTCTTCATCTCAGCCCTAAATGGCCTACCCCTTATTTTTAATCTGTGACCCCTTGTTCTGGACTCTCCCAACATCGGGACCATTTTTTCTGCATCCAGCCAGTCTAATCCTTTAAGAATGTCATCCTTCTAAATTCCAGTGAATACGGACTGCACGGTGGTGCAGCGGTAGAGCTGCTGCCTTACAGCGCCGGAGATCCGAGTTCAATCCTGACTACGGGTGCTGTGTGTACGGAGTTTGTACATTTAGATTTTCAGGGGGTATGGGGAGAAGGCAGGACCGTGGTACTGATTGAGAATGATCAGCCATGATCACATTGAATGGCGGTGCTGGCTCGAAGGGCCAAATGGCCTCCTCCTGCACCTATTGTCTATTGTCTATTGTCAGTCGACCCATTCTTTCATCATATGTCAGTCCCATCATCCCAGGAATTAACCTGGTGAACCTACCCTGTACTCCCTCAATAGCAATAACGTCCTTCCTCAAATTTGGAGACCAAAATTGCACACAATACTCCAGGTGTGGTCTCATCAGGGCCCTGTACAAGAGGCCCGCAGTAGGACCTCCTTGCTCCGAAATTCAAATCCTCTCGCAATGAAGGTCTTGTTGCACCTCCCGTTCTCCTAATCTGACACCATTCAGATAATAATCTGCCTTCCTGTTCTTGCCACCAAAGTGGATAACCTCACATTTATCTACATTATACTGCATCTGCCATGCATCTGTCCACTCACCCAATCTATCCAACTCACCCTGCAGCCTCATAGCATCCTCATCGCAGCTCACACTGCCACCCAGCTTTGTGTCATCCGCAAACTTGGAGATGACACATTTAGTTCCCTCGTCTAAATCGTTCATATACATTGTAAATAACTCGCGTTATTTACAAAATCCAGATACACCACATCCACTGGCTCTCACTTATCCATTCTATTTGTTACTATGACTCTAACATCGCAGAGCCACACACAAAATGCTGGAGCAACTCAGAAAGTCAGACAGCATCTGTGGAGTGAATGGATAGACAGACTATGAAGAAGGGCACCGACCCAACATGGCACCTATCCATTCTCTCCATAGCTGCTGTCTGACTTATTGGGTTACTCTAGCACTTTGTGTTTTGCTCAGAATTCCAAGATCTGCAGTTCCTGTTTCACTGTGGAGTCATAGATTGACACAGATTTTAGGCCGTTTGAAAGCTGTGGGGAGCTTTTTCCACTACACTTCCAGACGGGGACTACTTTGCATCCAGCTCACGGACTCTCTGCTACTTGAAGCAGTGCTGGCTAATTTACTTCTTCCTGATTTTGAGCACCCCCGTTTAATCTCCCCTTAGCCTTCCCTGTCCCAAAATGATAGTCTCAGCTTCTCCATCCTCCCACAGTATAGAGTCCCCTCATCCTGTAATCTCTGCTGCAATTCCTCTCCAAGGCCAGGGCAGTCAGGCTTCTGGTTTAGGTCTGAGATTGAGGAGATGTACAAAAGTAGGGATCCCGAGATTGGTTTGTTGACCCTCTGATGGTTTGTCTTCAAACAGGGAGACCCAGGAGAGGTGATTGGTTTTCCAATATTGAAGGGTGACCCAGGACTCCCAGGATATTCGGGAAAAATGGTGAGTTTTGGATTTCACTCACGCCCACCCGTTCCAAGCCCAGTGTCTTTGTGCCTCCCCCCTGAACCAACGTCTCTTTGATTGCAGGGCGTCCCTGGTATTCCAGGGCCTGTCGGACCTCCAGGACCCCATGGCTATCCAGGATCTATGGTAAGTCCCCTCCTAATCTCGCACTTAAGTACGTCTGCAATTAAACTCGAGCTGGAGGCTCACGTTTTGAGCAGGGGGGTCGATCCATTGAAAGCTAGCCAGTAACCAAGCGCACTAAGTCCAAATCTGGAGCTGGATCTGGAGAATTGCAGGTTAGAGAGGCCCACCTCAGTGACACTGTGCTGGTGGTGCATCCTCAGAGGCTTAGAGTATCTCTCCCCACAAAATCGAGTGCGGACTAATTTCAGTGATGTCGAACAAGCATGGCTCCCAATGAGGAACATCGACCCGAATCATTGACTCCACAGATGCAGCCCGACCCACCAAGATTTTCTAGCAGCTCATTTTTTGCTTCATATTCCAGCATCCACAGTCACTTGTGTCCTCAACCATTTTTCCTCATGTTCAACACAGAGTCTAAAGGCTCATCTCCAAGGATTGTGCCCTGTTGGACACGGGGCTTTCATCTCAAGCTCCAAACTTACCCAATCCAGTTATTTTATGGTCAGGAATCTCTAGATCTGGGCATTCTACAAGATGGACCTTTGCTCCATATTTTACTTAATTGTCCAACGATAAGGCAACAACTGTGCAGATGATCTGGTACCAACTTGCTGCCTGAACCATGGACAATGAAGAGCCCACTATGCCTCTTCCTTCCGCTTTCTCAAGGCAAACAGGCTCTCCTCAAAGCATGTACCTGAGATAAGGAATCCATCAGGTGTGGAAGCATAGGGGCAAAGCAATGCTCGATTTTTCTCATCATTTAGGTTGTTGTAGATTGAACATGGAAATGCAGTAGCTAATCCATGCTCAGCACTCTCCCACAGAGCCGGTAATCTTGCACAGTGATACTGGTTCAATGTCAAACCTCTCCGGTCTTGTGTCTGTGGATCGTTTTGCTTCCAGCCCACGTCTGGACATTGTGTGTGGGGCGGTGATGGGGCAATAATAGCCAGGTGGATTTTGTCCCGCGCTGCACAGAGAGGATTGGGACTGTAAGCCACTGTACTGTGTGATTTAGCTAAAGTTAACCCAAGATTTGTGAGCATGCTTCCACTAACCTCTCTCCCTGCACCTTCCCAATAATGCTCCCCCTCACCCTTGCCCTGTGTTGAGCCATGATGTCAATTGCTGACTGCGTTTGGTGTAGGTGTGGTGTGGACAGGTGCATTCTGTGCTCTTTGCCCTCTATTTTATGGCCCTCATTTCATCTGATACCCTCGCTCTTTCCCTCTCCCTCCATCCTGGTTTCCCTCGTTCTTTGTGCTGCTGGCTAAAATCTACTTCTTTGTGCAGGTTTGTGGTCATTACTTTCATTCCTGAGGGCAAGAGTTTTCTTGAAAACGTGCCTGTGAGTTGCCTTCTGATGATTTACGCAGCGAAGAAGATTGTTCAGTGTTGACCTTATCTGCTTATTTTGTCATTCCAGGGTCCCCCAGGAATCCCAGGACTTCCGGGACCAAAGGTAACCTCTACCATCCTGCAACAGGATTAATATTTGTGACTTTGCAGCCAGCCACTTGAGTTACTCTTCTCCATGCTTTTGTCAACAGGGCAACATGGGAGTGAATTTTCATGGACAGAAGGGTGACAAGGTGAGATCAGTTTACAAATGGGCTGATCCATTCAACGGCTAATCACCAGTCTCCATATTGTTACGCACGTAGTCCATGAAGATATTTCCTATTCAATTTTGTCTATACCTAATAATCTTGTAAATAACATTTAGTGATAGATTATTCTAATGTTGGTTTGAGAGTTTTATTTGGCCTCCTGTTGTGTCAGCGAGGATAGTCAGAGTGATATTTCCGTATGTAAACATTTGGATGTAACGGCTGGGTTCCAGTCACTGCTTGCCAAGGGTACGATGTAGCAAATGTCAGATGCTTTTTGCCACCCTGTTCTTCCCCTATGCCATGCACGATATGGGTGAAGCTGCCACTCTTTTCCCATCTCTTTCTACTCCTAGCCAAGTTCACAAGTTATAGGAGTAGAATTAGGCCATTTGGCCCATCAAGTCTACTCCACCATTCCATCATGGCTGATCCCTGCCTCCTAATCCCTTTTCCCTGCCTTTTCCCCATTACCCTTGACACCTGTTCTAATCAAGAATTTGTCTATCTCTGCCCTAAAAATATCCACTGATTTGGCCTGCACAGCCCTCTGTGGTAATGAGTTCCACAGATTAACTACCATCTGACTAAAGAAGTTCCTCCTCACCTTCTTTCTAAAAGAGCGCCCTTTAATTCTGATACTATAACCTCTGGTCCGAGACGCTCCCACAAGTGGAAACATCCTTTCCACATCTACTCTATCTGGTTCTTTCATTATTCTGTAAGATTCAATGAAGTCCCCCCTTAACCTTCTAAACTCCAGCAATTAGAGGCCAAACGCTCATCATATGCTAACCCACTCTTTCCTGGAATCATTCTTGTAAACCTCCTCTGGACTCTCTCTAGAGCCAGCACATCCTTCCTCAGATATGGGGTCCAAATTTGCTCACAGTACTCCAAATGCAGTCTGACCAGTGCCTTATAGAGCCAGGTGAGCTAGGCTGGCAGGAAGGGAAAACATAGTGTGTGACACCAGGGGGATTTATTAATTGCCCTCCACGAACAGCTAAGATCAAAATGGAAAGTGAGTTAGAGTTTAGACTTAAGCATCTCATTCATTCCTATCTGCTTTTTGATAAATGCTGAGGTAGATTTGTTGCTGTAACGGCATTCTCAAAGTCGGCTGTGACGACACTAGAGGAAAAGGTACATACAGCTCCTGCTGGAAACCTGAAGTCATCCCCCCTGCAATTAGTTCCTGAGTGAGGGGGCAAGGGAGGGGAGGGGAGGTGATGGGCAGGGAATGACACAAGAAGGGCAGGTGGGATAGAGAGATGTACAGGAAGGAACTGCAGATGCTGGTTTACACCGAAGATCGACACAAAGTGCTGGTGTAACTCAGTGGGACAGGCAGCATCTCTGGAGAGAAGGGATGGGTGACGTTACAGGTCAAGTCCTGTCTTCAGACTGGGATGCTGCCTGTCCCGCCGAGTTACTCCACTATTTTGTGTCTATCTGGGATGGGAAGATGTTGAATGAGTAGAAGGGAAAGGGGAGGAGACAAGAGAGGAGAGGGGGTGGAGGGAAGAAATGCAGGCGAGGAAAGGGTAGGGAAGGAAAGTGGTGGATCAGCAGGAGGGAAGAGGGATGGGGGCTGCGAAGTTATCGTTATGAGTGCCTGATGGACAGTGCGTTGGGTTATGTCAGAAGCACTCAGAGGTCCTAACAAATGTTATTATCTCACAGGGTGATACAGGGGTTCAGGGACCTGCACTACCTTATAATCCCGAACCGCTAGAAGGAGGAAAAGAAACAACTTTGCAGACAGGAAATAAGGTTCGACCATTTTACTGCTTTCTTTCCAGAATGATAAAACCCAGGTCAGATTTCTTGCATATCTGGAAGGCAACCTGTGGTGTTGAAGGAAAATGTTTGCTGAGATGTAAGCACTTCTCTCAGGTGCCAAGGGGAACCGCCCCATGCCCAGCCCATCCACTCACCGATACAACGGCCCACCTTGCTGCAACAGTAGTAGTGCATGCACGACGCAAGCACTTATGCATGCGATGAGCGAGGTGTCCATGGGGGAATCCTAGCAGTTTGCCAGTCACATTACCACGCTCCACTGACTCAACTGGTGGCGACCTGAGCTCTGGCCTCCAATGCACCGAAGGATTCGCAGCCATTAAACTCACTAGTAAAATCGGGTCTAATGATTGGAAGAGTAAGATCTGGTTTAAAGATGTGAGAACTGTTAATGGCATGTCTGTCCCCTTGTTTCAAAACGTCACCTATCCATGTTCTCCAGGGATGCTGCCTGACCCGTTGAGTTACTCCAGCACTGTGTGCCTTTGCTGGGCAAACCAGCATCTGCAGTTCCTTGTTTCTACACTGAATACGCCACATGTTGCCACCGACTTCACAAGGAAATGTGTGGAGGAGTGTGTTCCCACAAAAAACCATCCGAGTGTTCCGCGAGCAGAAGCATTGGGTGAACCAGGATGTTGCATTCTTCTGAGGACCAGATCTCGGGCTTTCAAGACCGATGACGCAGCATCATACAAGAATCCAGATACTACCTTTGCAACGCCATAAAAAAAGCTAAAGGAGACTGTTGCTCTAAACTGCACGATGAGACTGATATTTGGCAGGTGTGGCATGGCTTGCCCACCATCGCTTCCTACAATGCGAAACCAGGAGCCTGCACGAGTGACAGTAAAGCATCACTCCCCGACGAGTCAATGCATGCTATGTATGCTTGGATAGGGAGAACACTGGTGTACCTTCCCGGCCCCTCACTGCCCTCCGATGGTATTGCAATCCCAGTCACAGAACTTTTGTTGTTGTTTTATTATGGTGTTTGCAGAGTACTATGTTGACATACAGTGTCTGTGGTGCTGCTGCTAGTAGGTGTTTCATTGTTCCGTTTCAGGACATAGGAGAATAAAACACACTTGTCTCTTGATTACAAATCCATATGTTGTAGTGGCAATAAGCACGTTCTCAGTGATATTAATTGGCTCCTCCCATCGATTTTCTTTCAGGGAGACAAAGGTGATCAGGGGTCTTCCGGCTCTAAAGGTTTACCAGGAAACCAAGTAAGTGTTCTGACCGTACACCTCCAGTAATCTGCACGAAGCATCCCATGGACACGTGCCCTTTAGACACTCGTACTTGTTGATGCTTTGCGCATCCATGTTCGCATGTTAATCACTTAATATGGGAGTTTCCTGAGCAAACAGGTGTGGTGGCTGCATTCAATACCTGGCTTCATTGAACAGCACAGCAAAGGCCAGCACAGGAGTCAACTGAACCCTCCTGCCTCAACTAGAGAGCAGTCCTGAACTGGTACATTAGTTCTATCCTACACACTGGGGACAATTTATAGAAGCCAATTTGCATCCAAACCCGCACGTCTTTAGAATGTGGGAGGAAACCGGAGCACCGAGAGAAAACACATCCGATCTCAGGGAGTGTAGGAAAATAACTGCAGATGCTGGTACAAATCGAAGGTATCACAAAATGCTGGAGTAACTCAGCAGGTCAGGCAGCATCTAGGAAAGAGGGAATGAGCTAACCCTAACCCATTCCCACTCTCCTAGGTGCTGCCTGACCTGCTGAGTTACTCCAGCATTTTGTGATACCTCCGGTCTCAGGGAGAACGAATAAACTCCGTACAGACAGCACCCATAGTCAGGATCAAACCCCAGTCTCTGGCCCTGTGAGGCAGCCACTCGACTGCTACGCCACTGTGACGCCCCTCACAGCCCATCACATTTGGGATGGTAAATTCAGTAATCTTGCCCCACAGTAGGTGTGGGTTCACTGAAGCTGCTGGGCTGTGTTTCCCTATGGACAAGTAGGGTGGTTTGGTCCCAGACTGTTCTCGTTCCCAAGAGTGGTGAATAGGTAGATCTTTGGTTCAGAAAGAACCAGCCGTTTAAGATTTAATACTTGCCAGCCTCTTCACGATGGAAGCTGGCTTCTGATGACAAGTTATTGTGGTGAGCTAGCCACTCTAACCGAGCAAGAAGAGGTCGGTCAATAGCAAGAGGAAACTGGACAGGGGCAGGGAAGTTTCTTGGAGAGCGAAAAATGTCTGATTTTTATAAATGTTATTAAAAGGCTGATGATTTAAATTCCCACAGGGACATTCGTATTTCGGGATGAAGGGTTATAAAGGAGAGATGGGTGAGCCAGGGAAACGGGTGAGTTCAATGCTGAGTGCTTCCTTATTAATTTATTCCTGGAATCTGGGTGTTGCCATCAAGAGAGTAACTCAAAGAATCACAGAAGTGTACAGCAGGGTAACAGTGTCTTCAGCCCAACTCTTCCCACTCTCCTGCACTTGGCACCGATCCTTCCAAACATTTCTAATCCATGTACCCGTCCAAGAGTCTTTTAGATGTTATAATTGTAACTGCCCTTACCACTTCCTCTGGTAGCTTGATCCCTGCACATACCACCCTCTGTGTGAAAAAGTTTCTCCTCAGGTCCCTTTAAAATTTTTCCCCTCTCATCCTTTAGTTTTAGACTGTCCTACCCTGGGGAATAGACTGACTTTTCACCTTATCTATGCCCCTCATGATTTTATACAATCACCCTCAGCCTCCTATGCTCCGAGTAAAAAGATCCAGCCTCTGCTTATAGCTCCAACCCTCCCGACCCTGTGACGACCTGGTAAATCCTTTTCACAACCGCTTCCAGTTTAATGACGCCCTTCCGATGTGCAGGGTAATATACACATTACTCTAAATGTGGCCTTACTCTCCTTCATTGCCTGCCCCTGGCTACCCTGTGGAGTGATGTCTGCAACTGTGTGAACAGCTGTTCCCTCACTGGGCCACTTCATAGTGTGTTTAACGTAAATCCCATTGACATGGGACTGGAGTCACACATAAGCCTGAGTGGGAGGGAGGGAGCCTTTCAGCCCTGATGGACATTAGACAACACAGTGAGTGGACTGAAGGATAACTGGAAGGCCAAACACCCTGTGTTTATTTTCACTGGCAGCTCTGCCCCCACACATTCAACACTAATGGAGGAAGTGAGGCATTGTACTACAGGGTCAGATTCAAGAGTTGTGCCGGACGGAAGGACAGGGAGTGCTGGAGTTGGGGATGGTGGGGGAGGGGTGTGTGATGGAGCTGGGAAGGGGGGGGGGGATGAGGGGGGGAAGGAGGGGAGCGGGAGGAAGGGGTTGGAAGAAGTGGGGGGAGAAGGGAGTGGGGGGGGAGTTGGGGTCAACCTCCCTCACAATCCTCTGTGAAGGTTCTCCCAGAGTTTCTCTGGCACAGTTGATTGTTGCTAGCTGAACAAGAGGTATCTGCGCTGGGAGAAGGCTACAGAGCACAGTAGTCCATACTGAAACAATGTGTTCTCCTCATTCACAGGGCAAACCTGGCAAGGACGGAGAATCAGGGCTCCCAGGACAAATCGTGAGTACTCTCTGCACCGGGACTGGGTCTAAATGCATAACATCTGTAGTGGACTGTGACAGAGACCCCTGGACACTCAGCACCTGTAACTGTACCTGCCATCCTCACATTCAGGGAACATCTTTGGGTGAGGAGACCGCCTGTCATCAGTCTGTCATCAGTCCCAACTTTGCAAACCCACAGTTGAGCCTCCCAGCGAGTTAGTTCATCTGACTGCAATGTGGGACAGTCTCATTCAGCAGCGGACAGGCTGTGTGTGACAATATGGGGAGACGGTGGGTGTAGGCAGAATGGACAGAATACAACATAACTGCACAGTTGCGCAGTGGTGGAGTTGCTGCCTTAGAGCGCCAGAGACCCGGGTTCGATCCTGACTATGGGTGCTGTATGTATGGAGTTTGTATGTTCTCCCCGTGATCACCTGGGTTATCCCTGGGTGCTCCGGTTTCCTCCCACATTCCAAAGACGTACAGGTTTGTAGGTTAATGGGCTTCGTTTGTAAATTGTCCCCCATGTGTAGGATAGTGCTAGTGTACGGGGATCACTGGTCAGCGCGGACTCAGTGGGCCAAAGAGCCTGTTTCCGAGCTCTAAACTAAACCTGCAACAGCCAGAATAATCCTCAGTGGGAACGAGGTAGGGTGCAAAGAGAAATGGCAGATACAACTGGCCAATATCGACCAACAGCTCCGCACATAATGAGAGATTTGCAAAGCCTTGTTCCAGATCCAGAGCAAGCAAGATCATGAGGGACCCCTGCCACCCCAGTAACGGACTGTTCCAGATGCTACGAACAGGCAAACGCCTCCGCTGTCACGCTGTGAAAACGGAGAGGATGAGACGGAGCTTCTTCCCACAGGCCATCAGGACTGTCAACTTTTATAACCCCAGAGACTAAATTTTTGTCGACACTAATAGTAACTTATTAACTTTATTTATATGTTGTAACTGTAATTCTTTTTGTGCACAACCCGCAGGCATTGCCACTTTCATTTCACTGCACATCGTGTATGTGTATGTGACAAATAAATTTGACTTGACTGGACTTGACTTTCCCACATAGGAGATTAGTGGGCAAAATTAGGGCACATGGTATTGGGGGTAGGGTAGGGTACTGACATGGATAGAAAATTGGTTAACAGACAGAAAGCAAAGAGTGGGGATAAATGGGTCCCTTTCGGAATGGCAGGCAGTGACCAGTGGGGTACCGCAAGGTTCGGTGCTGGGACCCCAGCTATTTACGATATACATTAATGACTTAGACGAAGGGATTAAAAGTACCATTAGCAAATTTGCAGATGATACTAAGTTGGGGGGTAGTGTGAATTGTGAGGAAGATGCAATAAGGCTGCAGGGTGACCTGGACAGGTTGTGTGAGTGGGCGGATACATGGCAGATGCAGTTTAATGTAGATAAGTGTGAGGTTATTCACTTTGGAAGTAAGAATAGAAAGGCAGATTATTATCTGAATGGTGTCAAGTTAGGAGGAGGGGGAGTTCAACGAGATCTGGGTGTCCTAGTGCATCAGTCAATGAAAGGAAGCATGCAGGTTCAGCAGGCAGTGAAGAAAGCCAATGGAATGTTGGCCTTCGTAACAAGAGGAGTTGAGTATAGGAGCAAAGAGGTCCTTCTACAGTTGTACCGGGCCCTGGTGAGACCGCACCTGGAGTACTGTGTGCAGTTTTGGTCTCCAAATTTGAGGAAGGATATTCTTGCTATGGAGGGCGTGCAGCGTAGGTTCACTAGATTAATTCCCGGAATGGCGGGACAGTCGTATGTTGAAAGGCTGGAGCGATTGGGCTTGTATACACTGGAATTTAGAAGGATGAGGGGGGATCTTATTGAAACATATAAGATAATTAGGGGATTGGACACATTAGAGGCAGATAACATGTTCCCAATGTTGGGGGAGTCCAGAACAAGGGGCCACAGTTTGAGAATAAGGGGTAGGCCATTTAGAACGGAGATGAGGAAGAACTTTTTCAGTCAGAGGGTGGTGAAGGTGTGGAATTCTCTGCCTCAGAAGGCAGTGGAGGCCAGTTCGTTGGATGCTTTCAAGAGAGAGCTGGATAGAGCTCTTAAGGATAGCGGAGTGAGGGGGTATGGGGAGAAGGCAGGAACGGGGTACTGATTGATAGTGATCAGCCATGATCGCATTGAATGGCGGTGCTGGCTCGAAGGGCTGAATGGCCTACTCCTGCACCTATTGTCTATTGTCTATTGTCTATTGTCTTCCATTTCACTAGGACTAATTGGAGAATAAACTTTCAGAAACCGACTGCTAAATTTTTCTTGAAAGTTTATTGTGCATTGGGTGTTAAAGACGAGCGAGAAAATAATCCTGTCTTCTGTTTGACTTGTAGGGTCTGTTCGGTTATCCTGGCGAACCAGGCTTTTATGGGCTGAATGGCACCAAGGTAACAGTTAATTCCATGGGAGCTGGTCATCAAATATTGGTTGGGTGGAGGCGGACAGTCAGAGGAAATGGAAGGGAGGGAGAAAGTGGGAGATGGATGTAAAGGAGGAATGGATATGTGTAGGAAGGGAATGATGGGTGGATGGTTGAGGGGAGAGGAGGATGGATGGTTGGGGGAAGGGATGGGAGGGTGGTTGAGGGGAGAGAAAGATGGATGGATGAGAATGTGGAGGGAGAGAAGGATGAATGGGTGGATAGAGGAAAAGAAGAATGGATGGGTGGGTGGTTGAGGGAAGAGAAAGATGGATCGGTGGGTGGTTGAGCAGAGAGAAGGAAGATGGGTGGTGGAATGAAAAGAAGGACGGATGGGTGGATACAGGAGGGAGAGGATGGGTGGACAGAGGAAGTGAAGAATGGATAGCTAGCTGGAGGGAGAAATGCACAGGTGGGTTTATAGGTAATGTTTACTGCTGTGGAAGTAGGTGGTGTGTTCCAGTGGTAGTTTCCTGGTCTGTGCCTTAGCATTGATGTAATGTTGGTGACAACTTTGGGAGACTGTTATATTGTCCAGTCCAGTCCAGTAAGATCAGGACAGCATATTGGGAGGACTTTGGTTCCAGGGTCTTTGTTTTCAAGGGGAATGACAACCAGATGTTCTTTCTGTAGGGAGAGAAAGGCAGCCAAGGACTGGATGGCCCTCCAGGAGCCGTAAGTATCCGACAAGAATGAATAATGATCACAGTTGGAAGGAGGTTATTGTAAAACGTCACCTACAATGGTTCAGATTTCCTTTGATCAAACAATAGAATTTCAAAGGCACAGGAGGGTATCTGATCCATTCAGCTTGAGCCTGCTCCAAGTCTGCAGACACACATACAAACACGCACGCACACACACACACACACGCACACACGGAGCAGGAGAGGGTATCACTCCCTCCATCATACTCCACTGTTTAACGAGATCAGCTCCACGCTGCCTCCAGCAACTAGTCACCCCCCTCACTTAAAAAGAATGATCTCCCTATCCCTGCCTTAAAACTATCCAGTCAGCATCCACCATCCTTTGAGGGAGTGTGTTCCAAAGACACTTGGTCCTTCAACACAAGTCGGCAATTCCACCTGTCAGATTGTGGCTGATCAGTCTTGCTATGGTTCCTAACCTCACTGCTCTAACCCAAAGAAATGACCACCATCTTACTGGCCCGCAGGACTACTTAGCTGCTGTGGTCCCGTCTTTGACTGAACCCGGAAAGGTCCCTAGAGTAACTCCCTGGTATTCTGTCTGGGATCACATTCCCAGATCTGCTGTGGTGTGGTCCTGACATGCACCATCCTACCCCTCCCCCCCCCCCCTCTCCCACCATCCCCCCCTCCTCACACTGCACTCACTGACCCACACTGACTCCTGGCACACCAGTACCACACATAAAATACTCATCCCTGTTTTCAGATCCCTCTGGTCTTCCTCTCTCCCACCGTGCTGTCACTTCCTCTGACCCGACAAGCCTCCGAGATCTCTGTGCACCATCCCTGAATTGCATTGCTCTGCCATTAATGGCTGTACCTTTCGCTGCCAGGACTCTGAGCACTAGAATTCTCTCCGTACCACTCTCCAGGCTGCTTCAATGATCGAGCATGACCATAAGTAGGTGTTAGATCTTGACCAGCAATGTATGTGCATTGTGCTCTGGACTGTCTTATCAGCTCAAAGGCACTCAATGGGCCTTCCTCTTGCAGATCACTGATGAACAAGGAAGGCCTATCTATGGCACGCAAGGAAAGCCGGGGTTCCCAGGCCATTCTGGGGACAAAGGTGAAGCAGGCTTTCCAGGTGAGCACACTGAACACTTGTCGCCTACTAAATACCACATTCAACATTAATAGAAACAAACATTATCAAGATCATATAAGATTATTAAGGGGTTGGACACGTTAGAGGCAGGAAACATGTTCCCAATGTTGGGGGAGTCCAGAACCAAGGGCCACAGTTTAAGAGTAAGGGGTAGGCCATTTAGAACGGAGACGAGGAAAAACTTTTTCAGTCAGAGAGTTGTAAATCTGTGGAATTCTCTGCCTCAGAAGGCAGTGGAGGCCAATTCTCTGAATGCATTCAAGAGAGAGCTTGATAGAGTTCTTAAGGATAGCGGAGTCAGGGGGTATGGGGAGAAGGCAGGAACGGGGTACTGATTGAGAATGATCAGCCATGATCACATTGAATGGTGGTGCTGGCTTGAAGGGCCGAATGGCCTACTCCTGCACCTATTGTCTATTGTCTATTGTCTATCACTAAAACTCTTCATCCTTCTTCCCTCGATCCAGGCCTCCAGGGACATATAGGAATTCCAGGCCCTCCAGGTAAATGCGTCTTTTTTTGTGGCAGAATAGTAAATCGGTAATTGGTTGAGCTTCTTTGGGGCTTTGGTAGAGGCAGAGGACTCCCACAGTCTTCATTCACCAATTTCTCTTCTATCGGAGAAATAGTGTGTCATTTACCTGGTCAACAACAGACCATGGTCAATAATGGACACACAAGGGACTGCGGATTCTGGAATCTTAAGCAGAACCCAAAGTGCTGCAGGAAATCAAAGGGTCAGATAGCATCTGTGGAGGGAACTATCAGATAATGCTTTGGGTTTGACCCTTAGAAGGGTCCCGACCCGAAGCGTCATATCATATCATATCATATATATACAGCCGGAAACAGGCCTTTTCGGCCCTCCAAGTCCGTGCCGCCCAACGATCCCCGCACATTAACACTATCCTACACCCACTAGGGACAATTTTTACATTTACCCAGCCAATTAACCTACATACCTGTACGTCTTTGGAGTGTGGGAGGAAACCGAAGATCTCGGAGAAAACCCACGCAGGTCACGGGGAGAACGTACAAACTCCTTACAGTGCAGCACCCGTAGTCAGGATCGAACCTGAGTCTCCGGCGCTGCATTCGTTGTAAAGCAGCAACTCTACCGCTGCGCTACCATCTGTCCATATCTTCCGCAGCTGCCTGACCCACTGAGTTCCTGCAGCACTTTGTGTTTTGTGACTTACGGTAACGGTCTCAAACTTGTCTCCTTGCCTCTGACCAGACTCTTGGCCATGTTTTCTGGCTGTTGGATGTTTTTTTAATTCCACAAATATTCCTGCGAGCAAAGTCAAGTCAAGTCAAGTCAAGTCAATTTTATTTGTATAGCACATTTAAAAACAACCCACGTTGACCAAAGTGCTGTACATCTGATTAGGTTCCAAAGTAACGCTTTTTCTTTAATCTGCGCCCAGGTTTGCCCCTGCAAGGCGAGAAAGGCCTGCCAGGGTACACGGGCGAACGGGGCCAGAAAGGTGACAAAGGAGAGGCGGGAATATCAAAGCCGGGCTTGCCAGGGAGTGCCGGCTACATGGGGATTCCTGGTCCCCCAGGTCCCCCTGGACCTCCAGGTACGTCGATTATTTGTTCATTGTTAGTTAACTAACAACAAACCCACTTGTCAGTTTAGTTTATTGTCACGTGCACCGAGGTACAGTCAAAAGCTTTTGTCGCACGCAAACTAGTCAGCGGAAAGACAACAAAAAAAAAATTACAGTCAAGCGATCCACAGCATTCAGATACATGATAAAGGGAATAACGTTCAGTGCAAGGTAAAGTCCAGTGAAGTCCAATTATGGATAGTCGGAGAGCCTGCAATGAGGTAGATAGTAGCTTAGGGCCGCTCCCTAGTTGGCAATAGGATGGTTCTGTTGCCTGATAACAGCTGGGAAGAAACTGTTCCTGAATCTGTTTGTGTGTGTTTTCACACTTCTTTGCCTCTTGCCTGATGGGAGAGGAGAGAAGATGGAGTGACTTGTCCTTGTGAGACCTTGCGAGACTTGGGTCCGGACTTGCTGCATAGTCACAGTTTATCTTGTGGGAGACAGAATCTGCTCCTGTCTAAACATCGGATATATTGTAGGCACAAAAGGTTGCAGATGCTGGAATCTTGAGTAAAAACTAAGCTGCTGTAGAAACTCAGGGGTTCAGGCAGCATGTTGAGGGAATGGGCAGGTGACGTTCGAGTTGGGACCATTCAATCTGCAGTAGAGTCCTGACCCAAAACATTGTCAGTTTATCAGATAAAATGGGCAGTTCGGCATAAGGCTTGGTGTGTGTTTAGTTTAGTTTAGTTAATTGTTACGTGTTCCTTTTTGTTGCGTACTTTCCAGTCAGCGGAAAGATTATGCATAATTACAATTGAGCCGTCCTCAGTGTACACATACAGGATAAAGGCAATAACGTTTAGTTCAGGATAAAGTCCAATGAAGTCCGATTAAAGATAGTCCGAGGGTCTTCGAAGTGGTAGACGATATCCCAGGACCGCTCTCTAGTTTTCGCACTTCCGTACCTCTTGCCGGATGGGAGAGGGGAGAAGAGGGAGTGGCCAGGGTGAGACATCCTTGATCATGCTGGTGGCTTTGACAAGGCAGCGTGAAGTGTAGATGGAGTCAATGGAGGGGAGGCTGGTTTGTGCGATGGTCTGGGTAGCATCCACAATTCCCTGCAATTTCTTGCAGTCTTGGATAGAGATGTTCCCAAGCCATGCTGTGATGCATTCCAATAATCCCAAGAGTTGTTGGGGACTTGCTGAACCTCCTCAGCCTTCTAACAAAGTAGAGGCGTTGGTGTGCTTTCTTGATCATTACTTCGATATGGCTAGTCCAGGACAAGTTGCTGGTGATATTTACTCCTTGAAACACCTGGGTAGCACCCAGTAGTGACTGTGACATGAGTTTGCAGATAAAGATTGTGAAAGCATATTTTGCGATACAAACAGAGGCCAATATCACCGAGCCTTTCCTCACTCGGACCAGAAGGACGGTTGGATGTGGCAAACATTACTCAAACTGGAATGAGTTAAACGCCAGCAGCACAAACAAAATTGATCATTTATTTGCGGGATCTTGCTGATTAGCTGCTTAGCTTCTCGTGATGTAAAGGTGACTGACCTGCAGAAAATGCTTCAAGTGCTCAGGGGCTCCTTGGGGTGCGCTGGGTTGAGGAAAGGTAAGGTAGACATGCAAGGATTTCCTGAAGAGAGGTGGCTCTGGGTCTTTGGCTACCGGTGGACACAAGGATAGGAGGAGCAGTCGAACCATGCAAGATGTTGTTGTAAAACCTTTAATTGTTTTATTTTGTGCTGTCTCAGTGTCTATCGAAGATTGTACAAGTGTGCCTGGGCCAAAGGGTGCTGAGGGACTTCGCGGTTTCCAAGGAGAAACGGGAATGAAAGGTGAGTTGGTGTGTGGTTATCTAGCAAGTTCATAATTTCTAGGAGCAGAATTAGGACCATCAAGTCTACTCCACCATTCAATCATGGCTGATCTATCCTTGCCTTCGCCCCATGACCCTTGACACCCTTACTGATCAAGAATCTGTCGATCTTCACTGTAAAAATATCCATTGACTGGGTCTCCACAGCCATCTGTGGTGTTGTGGATGTCACCAAGCTGGGAAGGGCAGATGTGGGGTGTATGGGGCCAATGAGGTTCTTCTTAACGAACCAGCTATAGTGGGCACAAGGGTCAGATCTCCAAGTGCAGAAGCCAATACATCTTGGTGGTCAGATAGAAAGTAAATATCGTAGAGATTAATGAAACTGTGCTGGGATGCAGTCCCCTGTCTTTGGTTTTAGTTTGAATTTGGGACCAGCGCTATCGGACAGGACTTACTCTCAGTTATTTCAAAAGAGAGAGAGAGAGGGGGGGAGAGGGGGAGAGGGGGAGAGGGGGAGAGGGGGAGAGGGGGAGAGGGGGAGAGAAAGGTTGAGAAGGGTGGGCAGATGGAGCTAATGTTGAGATTAAGCCTGAATTTACACAATGGGGAGGAACAGGCTCAAGGGGCTGAATGGCATCCTCTAATGTTATGGGAAAGAGCAGCAATCATCCAGAAATTATATTAGTGATGTGGATTTCCTTACAGGGGGCAAGGGAGATACCTGCTTCCACTGCAATGTAACCGTGCTGTCAGGACCACCGGGTCCCCAGGGCCCTCCTGGTAGAACAGGTGAGTGAACCCTTCTTCAGACTGGAGAGATGAGCTGATGGATGTGGATTATGGAATGAGACGGGTGGGCAGATCGACTGGTCAACTCAAGTTAAGTCCAGTTGCGTTTATTGCCATGTTCGGTGAGGTACAGTTAAATGAGAATGTTGCTTGCATTGGACATTGTTGCAACAATGCAGAGACCCCAGTGCAGGCAACACTCAGAGTGGGGGTGGGACAACTGGTACCGATTTCACAGGTACATGGATAAGAAAGGTTTATAGAGTCCTACAGCATGGAAATAGGCCCTTTGGCCCAACTTGCCTACACTGGCCAACATGTCCCAGCTACAATAGTCCCACCTGCCTGCATTTGGCCCATGTCCCTCCAAATCTGTCCTATCCATTTATCTGTCTAACTGTTTCTAAAATGTTGTGATAGTCACTGCCTCAACTATCTCATCTGGCAGCTTGTTGTATACACCCACCACCCCTTGTATGAAAAAGTTACCCATCTAATTCCAATTAAAAAAATTCCCCTTCACCTTAAACCTATATCCTCTGGTCCTTGATTACCCTACTCTGGACAAGAGACTCTGCACATATAACCGGTCTATTCCTCTCATGATTTTATACACCTTTGTGAGATCAGCCCTCATCCTCCTGTGCTCCAAGGAATAGAGTCCCAGCCTACTCAACATCTCCCGACAAGGGATATGGCCCAAATGTGGATAAATGGGATCAGCTTAAATGAAGCACGTTGATGGACATGGAAGAGTTGGGCCAAAGAGCTTATTTTCTTGCTGTTTGACTCCATGCTATAACTTTGTGTCTGGTCGTGATAATCAGTCTGAGCCTCAGAGTACCTGTGAATGCTGATTACAGTGAGCAGTTTCATTTTTCAAATTCTTTTATATTGGTAATTTCCAGGTGTTCCCGGCTTTCTAGGGATCAAGGGAGACCGAGGAACAACAGGAAGAGCAGGATTCCCAGGGCAACCCGTGAGTGTTGTTGCTTTCAGTGCCACAGACTTGTATTGGGATCAGGGAATGCCCACGTGACAGGCCAGAAGGTCCTGAGTCAAGGATGACCCCAGAGCTCAGTGGGGTGGATGGATGGGGGGGTGGGGGGGGGGGGGGGGGGGGGGGAGATGAATGGGTTGGCTGTGCGTCCTTTCTTCTGCATGGGTTTAAGTCAATAAAGCATGAGAGCGGGTCAGCGGATAAAGAACACTACCGCTTGTGGGCAACCACAACCGTGCCACTTTGATGTAGGACAGACTGCAATAAATAACACGGGGAACTGAGGGGTAACATGTGTATACAGAGAGCTTGGAGAATGGAGAACTCGCCCTCACAGGGAGGAGTTGTGGCGATGGGTTTCAGTAAAATCTGGATAGATACAGGAGGGAACAAGGGGTAGAGATCAGCAATGGAAGCTGATGGAAAGGGATGGGAGAGGCTGAAGGGGAGCAGAAGATGAGCATGGAGTAGAGGGGCCAAATGGCCCACTTAATCACTCAGGGAGCACTGCATTGTGAGAGGGTGGTGCTGAGGGAGCGTCACACTGTGGTTGGGGCAGTAGTTAGAAAGTACTGCACTATGGGAGGGGAGGTAGTGAGGGAACACAGCACTGGGAGGGGCAGTGCCGAGGCAGTGCTGCACTGTGGGAGGGGCAGTGCTGAGGGAGTGCAGCACTGTGGGTGGGGTGGTGTTGAGGGAGTGCTGCACTGTGGAAGGGGCAGTGCTGAGGGAGTGCAGCACTGTGGGTGGGGCAGTATTAAGGGAGCACTGTGCTGTAGGAGGAGTGGTGCTGTGGGAGGGCAGTGCTCAGGGAGTGCAGCACTGCGGGAGGGATGGTGTTGAGGGAGTGCTGCACTGTGAGAGGGGCAGAGCCGAGGCAGTGCTGCACTGTGGGTGGGGCAGTACTGAGGGAGCACCGTGCTGTAGGAGTGGTGGTGCTGTGGGAAGGCAGTGCTGAGGGAGTGCTGCACAGTGGGAGGGGCAGTGCCGAGGGAGTGTTGCACTGTGGGAGGGGCAGTGTTCAGGGAGTGCAGCACTGTGGGAGGGGTGGTGTTGAGGGAGTGCAGCACTCTGGGAGGGTCAGTGCCGAGGGAGTGCAGTACTGTGGGAGGGGCAGTGCCGTGGGAGTGCAGCACTGTGGGAGGGGCAGTGCCGAGGGAGTGCAGCACTGTGTGTGGGGTGTGAGTTGTGTCTGGGTCCAGTAGCTGGCTGACAGATTCTATCTTTTCCAGGGTGGTCCCGGCATTCCAGGGCGGATGGGAATCCCTGGACCCAAAGGTGACCCCGGTGACATCCACGCTTTACCGAGTCTGAAAGGAGACAAGGGTGAGGGCGGCTTCCAGGGCAGACCAGGGGTACCCGGAGTGGATGGAATTCCCGGGAAAGATGGAGCCCTCGGCCAGCCAGGGCTCAAGGGTGAGCCTGTAAGTAACGGGAACCGTGGGGCAGGGGTTTGGGTTTGGGGCTGAGGGCAGGATTGGGCTAGCCACATACCTCAACTCTTGCTATTGAGGTCGTGCAGTGTAGGTTTACTGGGTTAATTCCCGGAATGGCAGGACTGTCATATGTTGAAAGACTGGAGCGACTAGGCTTGTATACACTGGAATTTAGAAGGATGAGAGGAGATCTTATCAAAACGTATAAGATTATTAAGGGGTTGGACACGTTAGAGGCAGGAAACATGTTCCCAATGTTGGGGGAGTCCAGAACCAGGGGCCACAGTTTAAGAATAAGGGGTAAGCCATTTAGAACGGAGATGAGGAAAAACTTTTTCAGTCAGAGAGTTGTGAATCTGTGGAATTCTCTGCCTCAGAAGGCAGTGGAGGCCAATTCTCTGAATGCATTCAAGAGAGAGCTAGATAGAGCTCTTAAGGAAAGCGGAGTCAGGGGGTATGGGGAGAAGGCAGGAACGGGGTACTGATTGAGAATGATCAGCCATGATCACATTGAATGGCGGTGCTGGCTCGAAGGGCCAAATGGTCTCCTCCTGCTCCTATTGTCTATTGTCTATTACCCCAAGCTACTCCTTGAACCCACTCTCCCACATTCCCTGGATGACTAGAGATGAGTGAGAGAGGCCTGGCATCACCACAGTTCCTCCACACCTCCCCTGACCCTCCGCTCCCTCCTCACAACTCTGTCATCGTGGACACCGCTGACAGTTTAGATTAGTCTAGTTTAGTTGATAGATACCGCATGGAAACAGGCCCTTCAGCCCACCAGTTCTGCACTGACTAGCAATTATGCTACACACACTCAATAGACAATAGACAATAGACAATAGGTGCAGGAGTAGGCCATTCAGACCTTCGAGCCAGCACCGCCATTCAATGCGATCATGGCTGATCACTCTCAATCAGTACCCCGTTCCTGCCTTCTCCCCATACCCCCTCACTCCGCTATCCTTAAGAGCTCTATCCAGCTCTCTCTTGAAAGCATCCAACGAACTGGCCTCCACTGCCTTCTGAGGCAGAGAATTCCACACCTTCACCACTCTCTGACTGAAAAAGTTCTTCCTCATCTCCGTTCTAAATGGCCTACCCCTTATTCTTAAACTGTGGCCCCTTGTTCTGGACTCCCCCAACATTGGGAACATGTTTCCTGCCTCTAATGTGTCCAATCCCCTAATTATCTTATATGTTTCAATAAGATCCCCCCTCATCCTTCTAAATTCCAGTGTATACAAGCCTAATTGCTCCAGCCTTTCAACATACGACAGCCCCGCCATTCTGGGAATTAACCTAGTGAACCTACGCTGCACGCCCTCAATAGCAAGAATATCCTTCCTCAAATTTGGAGACCAAAACTGCACACAGTACTCCAGGTGCGTTCTCACCAGGGCCCGGTACAACTGTAGAAGGACCTCTTTGCTCCTATACTCAACTCCTCTTGTTATGAAGGCCAACATTCCATTGGCTTTCTTCACTGCCTGCTGTACCTGCATGCTTCCTTTCAGTGACTGATGCACTAGGACACCCAGATCTCGTTGAACACCCCCTCTTCCTAACTTGACACCATTCAGATAATAATCTGCCTTTCTATTCTTACTTCCAAAGTGAATAACCTCACACTTATCTACATTAAACTGCATCTGCCATGTATCCGCCCACTCACACAACCTGTCCAAGTCACCCTGCAGCCTTATTGCATCTTCCTCACAATTCACACTACCCCCCAGCTTAGTATCATCTGCAAATTTGCTAATGGTACTTTTAATTCCTTCATCTAAGTCATTAATGTATATCGTAAATAGTTGGGGACGATCTATAACATTATGCTACACACACTAGGGCAATCTACAATTATACCAAGCCAATTAGCCTACAAATGTGTACGTCTTTGGATACATAGATACATGGACAACAAGTGCAGGAGTAGGCCATTCGGCCCTTCGAGCCAGCACCGCCATTCAATATGATCATGGCTAATCATCCACAATCAGAACCCTGTTTCTGCCTTCTCCCCATACCCCTTGATTCCGCTAGCCCTAAGAGCTCTTTTGAATGCATCCAGTGAATCGGCCTCCACTGCCTTCTGAGGCAGAGAATTCCACAAATTCACAACTCTCTGTGTGAATTTTTTTTTCCTCATCTCAGTTCTAAATGGCCTACTCCTTATTCTTAAACTGTGGCCCCTGGTTCTGGACTCCCCCAACATCAGGAACATGTTTCCTGCATCTAGCGTGTCCAATCCCTTAATAATTTTATATGTTTCTATAAGATCCGCTCTCATCCTAAATTCCAGTGAATAAAAACCCAGTCACTCCATTCTTTCATCATATGACAGTCCCACCATCCCGGGAATTAACCTCGTGATCCTACGTTGCACTCCCTCAATAGCAAGAATGTCCTTCCTCAAAACTGCACACAATACTCCAGGTGTGGTCTCACCAGGGCCCAGTAGAACTGCAGAAGGACCTCTACTCCTACACTCAACTCCTCTTATCATATCATATCATATATCTACAGCCGGAAACAGGCCTTTTCGGCCCTCCAAGTCCGTGCCGCCCAGTGATCCCCGTACATTAACACTATCCTACACCCACTAGGGACAATTTTTACATTTACCCAGCCAATTAACCTACATACCTGTACGTCTTTGGAGTGTGGGAGGAAACCGAAGATCTCGGAGAAAACCCACGCAGGTCACGGGGAGAACGTACAAACTCCTTACAGTGCAGCACCCGTAGTCAGGATCGAACCTGTGTCTCCGGCGCTGCATTCGCTGTAAAGCAGCAACTCTACCGCTGCGCAACCGTGCCGCTATCAAGGCCAACATGCCATTAGCTTTCTTCATTGCCAGTTGTACCTGCATGCTTACTTTCAGTGACTAATGTACTGGGACACCCAGGTCTCGTTGTGTGGGAGTAAACTGGAGTGTGGGAGGAAACTGGCGATCCTGCAGAAAACCCCCGCAGGTCACGGGGAGAACGTACAAACTCTGTGCAGACCTGTAGTCAGGGTCGGCGCTGGTCTCTGGTGCTGTAATGCAGCAACTCTACTGCTGCGCCACCGTGCCGCCCTGTACCGACACGTTAAACTTTCATTCAGGTGCCAGGGCTGTGGGAAGGAGGCAGAGGCCTTGGGTCTGATTGAAGAGCCTTCTTCCAGGCTGGCCCACCAAGGATGGGCCAAAAGGCCTATTCATATTCCCATTTACACCCTAAAAGAGTATTCATGGACTACCAAGAAATCAGGGTCTCCCGAATAAGTGGGAGAACCTGGCCTTGCGGGAGAGAAAGGAATCCAGGGTTTCCCAGGCCTCTGTGAGGATTCAGTACCAGTGTGGGCCACAGTGTCAGTCATGGGGGTCCAGTGCTAGAGGCTGCGTAGTGCAACTCCCTCTGGTACCAGAGGCTCAACTGCAGTAAGTACTGCATGGTCGCAACGTTGGCAGTACTAGGTAGCCTTGCTGCACGTTTGCAAGGGCACCACACCCGTGCCCACATCACTACCCAGTATCCACTGAGTGACCTGGCCTGTTGGTGTCATAGTCCTGGACACCCCCATCTCACTTCTGGCCACGAGGTGGGAAAAGACCACAAGCCCAATGTTTGACACAAAGTGCTGGAGTAACTCAGCGGGTCAGACAGCATCTCTGGTAAAAAAGAATGGGTGACATTCCCTTTCATTCCCTCTCTCTCCAACCCTCCTCCATCTGAGTAATCCTGCTAGTTTCACTGTTTATATCCCTTCATTATCACCTCTTCCACAGTCAACAATGGACCATTGTGGGCTCCACATGTCATGGGCCATCGGTGCCAACTCTGATTGGTTCTGTATCTTCTCAGACCTCTAGTTTCCCTCTGCCCTGACTCCAAGTCTGAAGAAGGGTCTCGATCCAAAATAGTAACTATTCCTTTTCTCCAGAGATGCTGCCTGACCCGCTGAGTTATTCCATCATTTTGTGTATATCTTCAGTGTAAACTAGCATCTGTGGTTTCTTGCTCCACAAGCCTGATGTTACTCCAGTCGGCATTGAGGGTTGATCATCTTGGGAACATCAGTGTCCAGCTGCTAACTGTCGGTCTCTCACTCTTAGGCAACAATTGGCTTCAAGGGAGAGCCAGGACTGCCCGGGACCCCCGGGATTAATGGTTTACGAGGAGACCATGGATCTCCGGGCCCTCCAGGAGCGGGAGAACCAGGCTTCCCAGGAGAGAAAGGCATCCAGGGCTTCCCAGGAGGTCCTGGACAATCTGGGGCACTAGGTGAGTCCTGGTGCACTCCGCTGGGTGGATCATGATAACTACGGAGATGCCCGCAAGCATTCTGGATACAGTGGGCAGAGGATTTGTATCGGTGGGGGCTTGAGGAGAGCGCCGAGGACAATGATGGCCAACAAAGATCTGTTTTTAGATTTTAGTTTTTAGAGATACTGTGCCATCTCTTGCATGCATTTCTGTACACTTTGCTAATCTGGGATTAAGTTTTGGTATGGCAATACTTTGCTGAACTGTATGTAAGGAAAGAATTTCACTGTGCATTTGCACATATGACAATAAAGCACCATTGAGCGATTGGAAACAGGCTTTTCAGCCCACCCAATCTGGATACAACAGGAGGGATGCATCACTTTGGTTCTTACCTTTATCCCAAATACATCACCTTTCTGTCCTGGGCCTCCTACATTGCTAGGGTACAGCCACACGTGAACTAGAGGAACAGAACCTCATATTCCACTTGGGTAGCTTACAATCCAACGGTATGAACTTTGAATTCTCCAAGTTTAGGTCATCTCTACAAAGCACCACCCTTCCCCTTTCCCCTCCATAACCCCCACCCATTTTCTTTGACACCCCCCCCCCTCCCTCCCTGCCCTCCCCTAAGCCCTGGCTGACCTTGCACCCATCTCTCCATCTCCCTCTCCATTTACATTCCTAAACAATTCGCATCTCGTCATTCCTCTAGCTGCACAATTTGCAGGTCTCTCATCCTTTTGTCTCACACCTTATGTGTGTTCATCTCTAGTCTTTGTCCAACCACCTGCATATCAAACCCTCCCTTCGCCTGTCTTCACCCATGACCTGCCATAACTAGTCCTGCCCCTCCAGCCCTTCTAGCTTTCTCTCCTTCCCACCCCCTCCCCAGTCTGAAGGAGGGTCCTGACCCAAAAGGTCATCGATCCACGTTCTCCAGGGATGTTGCCTGCCCCGCTGAGTTACTCCAGGATTTGTGCCTTTCCTTGGTAAACCAGAGTCTGCAGTCCCTTGTTTCTACACAGCGCAACTGCACCCAGTAACCTGGCATCAAAGTCACACACAGCCCAGGAGGCCAGAAAGGGTTGATGTTCATTGATGGATTTACTGCGATTATTGTGCCTTTCATTTATTGCTCATTGTTCCATTAATATTGTTTGCCACAGGTCTGAAAGGTGAATCGGGGCAATCGATTGGTGTGCCAGGACCTGTAGGAGCTACAGGAACCCCGGGACTAAACGGCCAACCAGGGAGCAGAGGTACGTCAGACCCCACCTAACCCCGGCAGACACAAGTTCACAGGTTACAGGAGTAGAATTAGGCCAATCGGCCCATCGAGTCTACTCTGCCATTCAATCATGGCTGATCTCTGCCTCCTAATCCCATTTTCCTGCCTTCTCCCCATAACCCTTGACACCCGTTCTAATCAAGAAATTGTCTATCTGCCTTAAAAATATCCAATGACGGCCTCGACAGCCCTCTGTGGCAATGTTCCACAGATTACCTACCCTCTGACTAAAGAAGTTCCTCCTCACCTCCTTTCTAAAAGAGCGCCCTTTAATTCTAAGGCTATGACCTCTGATCCTAGACTCTCCCACCAGTGGAAACATCCTTTCCACATCCACTCTATCTATGCCATTCATTATTGTGTAGTGATACGTGCAGAAACAGAGAGAACCTCATCCGTTTATATGAACAATTACCCAGAGAATGTGTAATACTGCTGGGTATGAGGGTGGGTAATATCATTGTGTCAGTGTGTGGGGTGTAACACTGTTATGTATGAGGGTGTCTAATGCTGTGGTATGTGAGGGTGGATAACGCCATTTTGTGTGTGTGTGTGTGTGTGTATGTGTGTGTGACACTGTTGCGTGTGAGACACTATTGTGTGTAAGACACTGTTGTGTGTGTGACACTGTTGTGTATCAATAATGTGTGATATTGTTGTATGTGACTGGTGTGTAATACTTGTCTGTGAGGATATACAACACTGTTCTGTGTCGGTTGTGTGCAACACTTGTATGGCATCAGTGTGAAATGTTGTTGTGTGTGAGGGGTGTCTGATGCTGTTGTGTGTGAGTGGTGTGTAATGCTGTTGTCTGTGAGTGGTGTCTGATGCGGTTGTGTGTGAGTGGTGTGTAATGCTGTTGTGTGTATCACTGCTGCATCTGAGTGGAGTGTAATGCCATTGCTATCTTGGCTGTTGCTGAGATGTTTGTTGACTTTCTCAACAGGTGACCCTGGACTGCCAGGTTCCCTTGGTCCTCAGGGAGCTACTGGATCAAAGGGGGATCCGGGGCTGCCTGGGATAGGATTTCCCGGCGCAACTGGGCCGAAAGGTAATGGTGGATCCCATACTGTAACAGAACAACCTCCATCGTAACAGTACTTCACAGGCAGTAACACCACACCCGACACCATGTTCATAAGACATAGGAGCAGAATTAGGCCATTTGGCCCATGAGGTCTACCCCGCCATTCACTCATGGCTGATCTATCTTTTCCTCTCAACCCCATTCTCCTGCCTTCTCCCCATAACCTTTGACACCCTTACTAATCATGAAACCTACACATCTCTGCTTTAAAAATACTCAAAGACTTGGCTTTCGCAGCCATCTATGACAGAATTCACAGATTCACCACAATTGGCTCAAGAAATTTCCCCTCATCTTCTTTCTGAAGGTACATCCTTGTTATCTGAGGCCTTGCCCTCTGGTCCAAGACTCTCCGACCAGTGGAAACATCCTCTCCACATTCACTCTCATCTGGCCTTACATTATTCAGTAAATTTCAATGAGATCCTTGATCCTTCTAAACTCCAGTGAGTACAGGCCCAAAGTCGCCTAATGCTCATCATATGTTAAGCCACTCATTCCTGGGATTATTCTTGTAAACCTCTTCTAGACCCTCTCTAGAGCCAGCACATCCTTCCTTGGATATTGGGCCAAAAACAGTGCACATTACTCCACATGTGGCCTGACCAGTGCCCTTTAAAGCCTTGGCATTTCATCCCTGCTTTTATGTTCTAGTCCTCACAAAATGAATGGTAACATTGCATTTGTCTTCCTTACTACCGATTCAAATGGCAAATGAAGCTTTTGGGAATCCTGCACCAGCGCTCCCAAGTCTCTCTGTACTTCTGATTTCTCAATCCTCTCCTCATCTGGAACATAGTCACTGCCTTTATTCCTACCACCAAAGTGCGTGACTGCACCGTTCGCTACGCTATAATACATCTGCCGCTTCTTCGCTCAGTCCCCCAATCTTTCCAAGTCCCCCTGCAGTCTCACTATGTCAATGGTTCAATGGGTTTCCTCTACACTACCTGTCCCTCCACCTAGCTTTGTATTATTTGCAAACCTGGCCACGAATTCTGGCCACGATTCCATCATCCAAATCATTAATATATAACTTGAAAAGTAGCGGATCCAACCCCTGTGGAACACCACTAACCTCTGGCAGCCAACCAGAAAAAGCCTCCTTTATTCCCACTCTTTGCCTTCTACCATTCAGTAATCTTCTACCCATGCTAGTTTCTTACCTCTAATACCATGGGCTCTCATCTTGTTCGGCAGCTTCATGTGCGGCACCTTATCACAGGCCTCCTTTGTCTATCCTGCCATTTACTTTATCAAAGAATTCAAACAGATTTGCCCGGCATGATCTCCCCTTCATAAAACCATGCTGACTTTGGCCTATTTGATTACGTGCTTCTATGTATTCGGAAACCTCATCCTTAATAATAGTCTAAAATATTACCACTCACTGAAGTCAGGCTAACTGGCCTAGAGTTTTCCCCATTTTTACCTTGCTTCCTTCTTGAACAGTGAGTAACATTAGCGGTTTTCCAGTCCTCTTGGACCATTCCTGACTCTAGTGATTCTTGAAAGGCAAACCCCAATCTGTAATGGTTTACCCAAACCCTTAGAGCACAATCTACACCATAACCTATACCCCACATAGTAATGGTACATTCCATATATAGCCCAATATAGCCCAAACAGGTGCAGTATAGCTTATACCATAGCCGTAGACCCCATACTGTAACATGTACACCAACAAGATTTTAATACTCCCCACCTGGTAACAGGTCATTTCACACCATAACGATACATTTCACAATGTAACGGTACAATCCCACACTGTAACAGTACAATCCCACACTGCAATGGTATACCCTAAACCATAACAGGTGCATCCCACATGGTAATGGTACACCCACCATAACAGTGCAATTCCACACCTGTAATGGTCCACCCCTCACCCATAATGGTACACGCCACATGATTACAGTACACCCTACACCGTAATGGCACATCACAGTAATGGTACACCCCACACTATTATGGGTACATCCCACATGATAACAGTGCATCCCACACTATATCTCAATAGACAATAGACAATAGGTGCAGGAGTAGGCCATTCAGCCCTTCGAGCCAGCACCGCCATTCAATGCGATCATGGCTGATCACTCTCAATCAGTACCCCGTTCCTGCCTTCTCCCCATACCCCCTCACTCCGCTATCCTTAAGAGCTCTATCCAGCTCTCTCTTGAAAGCATCCAACGAACTGGCCTCCACTGCCTTCTGAGGCAGAGAATTCCACACCTTCACCACCCTCTGACTGAAAAAGTTCTTCCTCATCTCCGTTCTAAATGGCCTACCCCTTATTCTTAAACTGTGGCCCCTTGTTCTGGACTCCCCCAACATTGGGAACATGTTATCTGCCTCTAATGTGTCCAATCCCCTAATTATCTTATATGTTTCAATAAGATCCCCCCTCATCCTTCTAAATTCCAGTGTATACAAGCCCAATCGCTCCAGCCTTTCAACATACGACAGTCCCGCCATTCTGGGAATTAACCTAGTGAACCTACGCTGCTCAAATTTGGAGACCAAAACTGCACACAGTACTCCAGGTGCGGTCTCACCAGGGCCCGGTACAACTGTAGAAGGACCTCTTTGCTCCTATACTCAACTCCTCTTGTTACGAAGGCCAACATTCCATTTGCTTTCTTCACTGCCTGCTGTACCTGCATGCTTCCTTTCATTGACTGATGCACTAGGACACCCAGATCTCGTTGAACTCCCCCTCCTCCTAACTTGACACCATTCAGATAATAATCTGCCTTTCTATTCTTACTTCCAAAGTGAATAACCTCACACTTATCTACATTAAACTGCATCTGCCATGTATCCGCCCACTCACACAACCTGTCCAAGTCACCCTGCAGCCTTATTGCATCTTCCTCACAATTCACACTACCCCCCTACTTAGTATCATCTGCAAATTTGCTAATGGTACTTTTAATCCCTTCGTCTAAGTCATTAATATATATCGTAAATAGCTGGGGTCCCAGCACCGAACCTTGCGGTACCCCACTGGTCAATCTCAATCATGAACAACTGTCTCTGATGTGTCTCCAATGACTGCAGCCTTGTAGTCTTTCCACCAGCCCATCCTTACCTGTTGACATGCCTTGGGAACTGAGGTGATTCCATATCACTGAGCAAACCATCAGTATTTCTTTTCCCAATTCACAAAACACAGCACAAGGGATCTGATCTGCTGCCTTGTTCAGTCTAACTGCATACTCTCTCAGCTTTTCCCAACACCCCTCCCCCAAACACTGAACAGTACATCACCAATATCAACCACTCCTTAACCAGTGCTTTGCCCAGTAGATACATTTCTCCAATAAAAATGAAGCTTCAAATCAGATCTTCTACAAACCTACTGTATGTCGTGAGTTAAACACCAGATTGCAATTACAAACTGCACACCATATCTACAAACCCTCCACCATAATTTTGTAGCTCCACACATACTGTAACCATGTGAGATCCACACTGTAACCTGGTATACACACCATGCACTGTACCAATGTATCAGCACAATGACAGTGTGAACACAATATCATAACCATGTGTGCTGCAGCAGAATCTTCTGGCCGTTTCCCCATAACCATTCCACCCCATATTGTAATTGTCAAAAATGCACACACACACACACACACACCACAGACACACACACACACACACACATGCCATCGTAACTCAAAAATACACATGCACACACACTAGTGGACACACACACATGTGCAAACGAATAGACAAATATGCACATGCACACACACATGAGCACAAAGACACACACACACACACACACACACACACACACACTCTCTCTCTCTCCCTCTCTCTCCCTCTCTAGTCCCTCCTCTCAGTGCAGGTCTAACAATGCCTCCTTTGCTTCTCCAGGTACGGATGGAATCCCCGGAGATTTGGGTCATCCTGGTATTCCTGGACTCACTGGGAAGGATGGTCTACCTGGTCCACCTGGGTTTCCAGGAGAGAAGGTCATCCATGAACTCCACCTACAATGACCCTTCCTTTAACTCTGCAGTAACTCCTGTCACTAATGAGCTGGACAAATATTCCCGGGATTGAGATAGGCTCTCTGCCAGCTGGTGGACCCTCCGTTGCGGTCCCAATGCCAGCTGATGGACTTTCTGTGGTGGTCCCAATGCCACTTAATGGACCTGTGATGGACCCAAAGCCAGCTGATGGACCTCCTGTGGTGTGCCTAATGCCGACTGATAGACCGCCTGTGGTGGTCCCAAGCCAGCTTATAGACCCAGTAGTGATCCCAATGCCAGTGGATGAACCCTCTGGGATGGTCCCAATGCCTGGTGATGGATGTGTGGTGGGCCCAAACCCAGCTGATAGACCTCCTGTGGTGGTCCCAATGCTTGGTGATGGATCCTCTGTGGTGGTCCCAATGCCAGCTGATAGACCTCCTGTGGTGGGCCCAATGCCAGCTGATGGACCTCCTGTGGTGGTCCCAATGACAGCTGATGGACCTCCTGTGGTGGTCCCAATGCCAACTGATGGAGCTGCAGTGGTGGTCCCAATGCCAGCTGATGGACCTCCTGTGGTGGTCCCAATGCTTGGTGATGGATCCTCTGTGGTGGGCCTAATGCCAGCTGATGGACCTGTGGTGGTCCCAATGCCTGGTGATGGATCATCTGTGGTGGTCCTAATACCAGCTGATGGATCTCTGAGGTGGTCCTAATACCAGCTGATGGATCTCTGGGGTGGTCCCAATGCCAGCTAATCGATCCACTGGGGTGGGCCCAATGCCAGTTGATGGACTCTCTGTGCTGGTCCCAATGCCAGCTGATGGACTTTGTGAGAGTAGTGGTGAAGGGTTATCCATAAATTACATGATCAATATACTCTCCTCTCTCCCTCATCTCGGTCTCCCCCTCCTTTCCCACCGCTCCCTGTTTTTTCCTACTCCCTCTCCCCCCACCCACCATCGTGAATCCCAGGAAAGCTGCAGGCCCCGATGGTGTGACGGGCAGAGTGCTGAGGGAATGTGCAGACCAATTATCTGAGGTCTTCACAAAAATCTTCAACCTGTCCCTTTTAAAATCCACCATCCCTCCCTGCCTGAAGTCCGCCATAATCATCCCACTGCCGAAAAAGTCTGTCATCAGCGGTCTTAACGACTACCGTCCGGTAGCACTCACACCGGTCATCACAAAGTGCTTCGAGAGACTGGTCCTGCAGCACATCAAAGCCAGCCTCCCACCCACCTTCGACCCACACCAGTTTGCCTACAGAGCAAATAGGTCTACAGGGGATGCCATCGACACTGCTCTTCACACTGCACTGACCCACCTTGAACACCAGGGGAGCTATGTGAGGATGCTCTTCCTCGACTTCAGCTCTGCCTTTAACACGGTCATCCCGAGCAGACTGGTCACCAAACTTTCCGACCTTGGATTTTCCCAAACCATCTGCCAATGGATCAAGGACTTCCTGACCAACCGCCCCCAGACCGTCAAAATAGGCCCTCACCTCTCCTCCACCATTACACTGAGCACCGGCTCACCACAGGGCTGTGTGTTGAGCCCCATCCTTTACTCCCTCTACACTCACGACTGCGCCCCCACCCATCCCACCAACACCATCATCAAGTTCGCGGATGACACGACTGTGGTTGGACTCATCTCAGAAGGAGATGAGACAGCCTATAGGGATGAAATCCAAAGGCTGGCAGCATGGTGTTCAGTGAACAATCTGGTCCTGAACTCCTCCAAAACAAAGGAACTTATAATTGACTTTAGAAAAACCAGTGGAGATTACGACCCACTCTACATCAATGGGGTCTGTGTGGAAAGGGTACCAGCTTTCAGGTTCCTGGGTACGCACATCGCAGAGGATCTCACCTGGTCTACCAACACCATCACCACAGTAAAGAAGGCACAGCAGAGACTCCACTTCCTGAGGATCCTCAGGAAAACCAACCTGCAGGAGAAGCTCATGTTGTCCTTCTATCGCTGCTCCATCGAGAGTGTGCTGGCATACTGTATAACCACATGGTATGCCAGCTGCTCAGAAAAGGACAGGAAGGCCCTTCAGAGGGTCATCACGACGGCCCAGAAGATCATCGGCTGCTCACTGCCCTCCCTGGAGCACCTGTTCAGCCTACGCTGCCTCAGTAGAGCAGGCAAAATAATAAAAGATCCATCCCACCCCGGCCACCGTCTGTTTGTTCATTTGCCCTCTGGTCGACGTTTCAGGTCGATCAAATCCCGAACAAACAGACTTAAGAACAGTTTTTACCCCAGGGCCATACGAGAACTGAACACTACCTTTGCACTAGGCAACACCGTTAAAAAATCTTGTACTTAATATAATTGTATTTAATTGTATTTATGTATTTATTTGTTTTTGCATTTATTGCATATATGTTTGTACGCACCGTCAGGATTGGCTATTTTTTTAATTTCGTTGTACTCGTTGCAATGACAATAAATGAATATTATTATTATTATTATTATTCTCTGATGCTAGCTGATCACCCTTTTCTCTGAATGCAGGGAGTGCCGGGACTGGGACTTCAAGGGCCACGGGGATTTCCAGGCATTCATGGACCGAATGGAATTCCAGGATCTAAAGGGGATCCCGGATTCCCTGGGATACCGGGAGGACCAGGACAGCAAGGTCTTCCTGGATTCCAAGGCATGAAAGGTGAGTGTGAGGTGAAGCTTCAGGTGACGGTGGAGACATGATGGTAGCAAGAGGAGTGAGCACATTTCTTCAGCACCACCATCCACAGCTCCCACTGTTCCTCCCAGCCAGTACCACACACTTTCTTATGATCGGTTTCTTTATTATCACAGTGTACACAGTGTATCACAGTGAAATAGCAAGACTATCACCATTCATAAGTGCAATCCCCCGGTTAGTACCGAATGTACAGAAGATCCGACTGAGTCCATATGCAAGAGGCGCAATTCTAGCACCAGTTTACAGTCCTAGCCGCTGCTGGCCTAAAGGCCTGTTGCAGCCGTCGCCTCCATTATAGTCGTCCCGCGAACCACTGTCCCTCTCCTTGCATGGCCCTCTTCAGCCCTTGTTCCCCGGGGGAGCAGCTCCCGCAGCCAACTTTGAGGGGACGGAAGTTAAGACCTCCCCCTCTAGTTATTCTTACCGGGTGTTGTGTCCAGCGTCCACCGCCATCACCAACTCCCTCCATCCTTCTCTTAGATTCCCGGTCATCGGTGGCTCACAGGAGCCAGGTTTCGCTCTCTAAACGGGTTCCCGGTTCCAATTCGGGCTCTTATTACAGCCTGGCAGTGGAGCACCTTCGATTTAAAAGCAGAGTACACGGCATTTCAAATGGGGGTATTGGCTTAGCCAGTGAGGGCCTGTGCTGGGTAAAACTCCCAGGTGCGTGGCCCTATTGGCTTTCATTGCACACCTTTTACATCAGGTTGGCTTATGTTCTGGTCAGTGCTGATATATTGTTACAGATAGCGATGATCAAACTCTATGGCACTGTGTGGTGGAGGGAGGGTGCATTTAGGGTGGTGGGTGAGGCACCAACCAAGTGAGCTGCTTTGTCCAGGACGGTCACAAGGTGCTGGAGTAACTCAGTGGGTCAGGCAGCATCTCTGGAGAAAACTAATGGGTGCCATCATGGGTCGGGACCCTTCCTCAGACTGAAAGTAGAGGGGAGGGAACTGCAGGTAAGAAAAGGCCAGAACAAAGCAGGGCTGGCAACAGATGACCAAGGAACGGTGGACCCCATAATGGCTCATTGTTGGCTGGGGAAGAGGTGATAACAAAGGGATACAAGGATGTGAACAGTGCAACTTGCCGGACAACTAGGGTGGGGGATGGGGGAGAGAGGGAATGCAGGGGTTACATGAAATTAGAGCAACCTATGGCGGCGCACACAGTTGCAGCGGCTCGATGTCCTCCCGGTCAGTGCTCGTGTTTTTTTGTGTATGTGTATGTGTATGTGTATGTGTGCGTGTTGTTTTGTGCCCTGTGTACTTACTGTCGGGCGAACAACGTCTACGGCCGGCAGGATCTTCTTAGGATTGGAGCCGGTCGCGAATGGGGGGTTACCGCCGAGTTTGTCCGCTCATACAAGATCCCGGCGGACATAGCGAGGAGCCCCGACTCTCCGTGGATCACCATCCCCGCGGGGAGGAGGCGAAGGCGGCGCAGAGAGAGAAGGCAAAAGCGAGGCGGCAGGGCCGGCGCTCTGGTCAGGCTACGGAGGCAGCCACTGAAACCACCGCTTCCCAGCCTGTTTCTAACGAACGCCAGATCCCTCGCTAACAAGATGGATGAACTTAGGCTGCAGACTGCAGCTAACAACGCCGTGAAGGACAGCTGTATCCTGTTGATCACGGAGACCTGGCTTCATTCTTTCATTCCGGACTCTGCTATCGAGCTAGCAGGCTACACAGCACAGCGTCATGACAGGACAAGAGACTCTGGTAAGAGCAGAGGTGGAGGGCTCTGTGTGTACGTGAACAACACCTGGTGTACAAACACAGTGATTGTAGACAGTCACTGCTCCCCGGACCTGGAGTATGTGACTGTTAAATGCAGGCCCATTTATCTCCCTAGAGAGTTTACTGTTGTCATGATAACTGCTGTGTACATACCACCGGATGCTAATGCTAACTCGGCTATCGGATATTTGTATGGTAGCACTAGCAGTCAACAGAGCATATATCCTGACGGTGTTCACATCATAGCAGGGGACTTTAACCACGCGGACTTGAAGAAAATGCTCCCCAAATTCTATCAGCATGTTAAATGTGCTACAAGAGGAGCTAACACACTGGACAAGGTCTACTCCAACATCAAGCTGGGCTACAGGGCTAGACAACTACCACACCTGGGTCAGTCGGACCATATGTCCCTGTTTTTAATTCCTGCATATGCCCCCCTCAGGAAAACCGCTCCTACCATCACAAAGACCATCACAACTTGGCCTGATGGTGCATCTCAGCAGCTGCAGGACTGCTTCGACAGGACCAACTGGGATGTGTTTGAACACCGGGACCTGGAGGTGTTCACAGACAGTGTACTATGTTACATTAAAAACTGCATGGACACTGTCACAGTGGACAAACGCATCCGGGTCTACCCCAACCAGAAGCCCTGGATGACCCGGGAGGTCCAGCGGCTGTTAAAAGAGAGGAACACTGCTTTTAGGTCTGGCGATAGGGCTTTATACAGCATGGCCCGAGCTAACCTGAAGAGAGGCATCAGAGAGGCCAAATTAGACTACAGGAGGAAGATAGAGGACCACCTGGACAGTAACAACAGCAGGCAGGTGTGGCAGGGGATCCAGTATCTAACCAACTATAAGACCAACCTTGGAGCTGCTGAAGGTGACGCCTCGTTGGCAGAGGAGCTGAACCTCTTCTTTGCTCGCTTTGAAGTGGAGCCACCCGAGACAGCCATATCACACCACATGGTCCACAGCAGCCTAACCCTCAAGATAGAGGAGCATGAGGTGAGGCGCACGCTGCGGGCCATCAATCCAAGGAAGGCTACTGGACCCGACGGCGTCTCTGGACGCGTGCTGAAGGACTGCGCTGACCAGCTGGCTGGAGTCTGTACGAGGATTTTCAACCAGTCTCTGGCCCAGTCCACTGTTCCATCCTGTCTGAAGTCCGCAATCATAGTCCCCTTGCCCAAAAAACCCCACATTTCCAGCCTCAACGACTACCGGCCAGTCGCACTCACACCAGTGGTGATGAAGTGTTTTGAAAAACTGGTCCGGGGTCATATCACATCACTCCTGCCCCGAAGCTTTGACCCCCACCAGTTTGCGTACAGAGCGAATAGATCCACAGAGGACGCTATAGCCACAGCCCTCCATGCTGCACTGTTCCACCTGGAGCAGCCGGGGAGCTACGTGCGGATGCTCTTTGTGGACTACAGCTCTGCCTTTAATACCATCCTTCCCCATAAACTGGTGGACAAACTGGGGGACTTGGGACTTCCACACTCCACCTGCATGTGGATAAATAGCTTCCTGTCAGCTCGCAGCCAGAGAGTCAGAGTGGGCCATCACACATCCACGGCCCTCAGCCTCAGTACCGGCTCTCCACAGGGCTGCGTGCTGAGCCCCCTGCTCTACACCATCTATACACATGACTGCACCCCCGCCCACCACAGCAACACCATTGTCAAATTTGCGGATGACACTACGGTGGTGGGACTCATCACCGGGGGGGACGAGTACGCCTACCGGGATGAGGCGGAGCAGCTGACAGTGTGGTGTGGAGAAAATAACCTGCTCCTCAACACCTTAAAGACAAAGGAAATAATAATAGACTTCAGAAAGAATAAAACGGACATGGTACCATTAACTATCAGAGGGGACTGTGTGGAGAGGGTGGCGGATTTCCGCTTCCTGGGAATCCATATTGAGGAGGACCTGACGTGGAGCGTGAACACCTCTGCGCTGCTGAAAAAGGTCCAGCAGAGACTGCACTTCCTGAGGGTGCTCAGGAAGAATAACATCACTCAGAGACTGCTGTTGTCCTTTTATCGGTGCTACATTGAGAGCATCCTAACATACTGTGTATGCGTATGGTACACCAGCTGCACAGCGGCTCAGAGGAAAGCGCTCCAGAGGGCCATTGACAACGCCCAGAGGATTGTCGGCTGCCCTCTACTTACCTTGGAGGACTTACACAGTTCCCGCTGCATCAAAAAATCCCAGAGTATTATAAAGGACATTTCCCACCCCGGACACTCCCTGTTTGAACTGTTACCGTCAGGCAGACGGTACAGATCTACAAGGACAAGGACAAACAGACTTAAAAATAGTTTTTACCCCACTGCTATAAAGGCACTAAATGTAGCCGCCAAGGAACGCAGGGGCGATACATAATAAGAGACTGTGAAATCGACAGAAGGATGTAGGGTTGGGTGTTTATGCGTGCTATTTTCATGATATTTATTTTAGTTGTTTATCTTTTTTAAAATATTTTACCTTGTATGTATCGTTAGCTTTTAGAAATGTTTGAATGGTGCACTGACTGGCTGACATTTTACAATTTCGTTGTACATGGCTCATGTTACAATGACAATAAAGGAACTATTCTATTCTATTCTACGTTCATACCACTGGGTTATAAGCTGCCCAAGCAAAATATGAGGTGGGATATGACCTGGATGGTGTTGATCCTTCTGAGATTTGTTGCAGCATTCCTGAATTATGTTTTGTAGATAGTGGGGGGCCTTGGCATGTCAGTGGTGAGTCGCTACAGGATCCTCTCACCTCCCCTTCTCCCCCCTGGTTCTCACGCGACAGGTTCAGTTGAGTCCCTGATCATTGTGCTACCAGGACGTGGGGGGTTCTTCATGACAATTGCCCTTGACTGCCACGGTCAAGTGATTAGCATCTCATATTTTATTTGGGCAGCTTGCAACAATGGACCATTGTGGGCTCTTTGGACATCGGTGCCGCCTGCTTTGTTCTGTAGCTGTTCATGCCTCTAGTTTCCCTTTCTTCTGACTCATCACCTATTCCTTTACTCCAGAGATGCTGCCTGACCTGCTGAGTTACTCCAGCTTTTTGTGTCCATCTTAGGCGATTACACAATAGACAATAGGGGTGCAGGAGTAGGCCATTCGGCCCTTCGAGCCAGCACCACCATTCAATGTGATCATGGCTGATCATCCACAATCAGTACCCCGTTCCTGCCCTCTCCCCATACCCCCTGACTCCGCTATCCTTAAGAGCTCTATCTAACTCTCTCTTGAAAGCATCCAGAGAATTGGCCTCCACTGCCTTCTGAGGCAGAGAATTCCATTGATTTACAACTCTCTGAGTGAAAAAGGGTTTTTCCACATCTCCGTTCTAAATGGCCTACACCTTATTCTTAAACTGTGGCCCTGGTTCTGGACTCCCCCAACATTGATTAGATTCTTGCTTGGACGGTCCGGGAAAATAATCCACAAGCCACCTTCACATCCATGTCTGGTTTCTTCCTTCTTGCAGGTAACATTGGTCCAGGAGGTTCTCCAGGCCATCCAGGACCTCCCGGATCTCATGGAACTGTGTTACCAGGCCAGCCAGGTGGGCCAGGAGCACGGGGACCACCCGGCCAGATAGGTACGTACCACCTTGTGTACCACACCTTTTGCAGCCGCTCATAGGCATCAGTGGAAGCTTCAGTTTAGTATAGAGTAAACAGGCCTCTTGGCCACCGGGCTGGTACCAACCAGCGAACACCATGTACAAGCATTATCCTACACACTAGGGACAGTTTACAATTTACAGAAGCCAAATTAACTGACAAACCTGCACGTCTTTGGAGAGTTGGAGGAAACGGAAGCACCCCGGGAAAATCCACGCGGTCACGGGGAGAACGTACAAACTCCGTATAGACAGCACCCGTGTTCAGGATCGAACCTGGGTCTCTGGCACTGCAAGGCAGCAACTCTACCACTGCATCACCGTGCCGCCTAAAACAAGGGCCATTGTAGAATGCTGTTTGCAGGCCGCGAGATCCCGTGGATGAGGCGGTGACAGTGAGCAGCAACATGCCTCAGGGAGGTCACCCTAGGGCTACTAACATTGGGCAGCGTATCTCGAGAACTCATCTGCTCGTCCTCTCTGTGGTGCTGAGAGGGGAAGTTAGAAGTTGGTTTGACATCTGACACCTAGAAGACCCAACGGGAGTGTTGAATGCCTGAGTTCAAGTCACGGGAGTAGAGTGTGAACTAGCACCATTTTGCCAGACACATGTACTGAGCTACCATGAAGCGAGAAGCGGCCATGGTCGTAACATCGTACAGAGAAGCAAGCCCAACTCCTCCATACTAACCAAGATGCCAGTCTGTTACCTTATTTTCATGTATATGGCCTATATCATTCTATTCCTTTCCTAACTAGATACCTCTCCAAAATCTTTTTAGTTGCTATGATCGTATACTGTATTTCTCTACCAGGTGATCTGGCAGCTTGTTCCATTCACCATCACCTACTGTGTGCAAAAACTGCCCCTCTGACCTCCTTTAAATCTTTTTACTCTCATCTTAAACCTATGTCCTCTAGTTTTGGACTCTCTTACCCTTGGAAGAAGCCTGTGTCCATCTATTTATCTACTCATAGTTTAGAAGAATGAGGGGAGACCTAATAGCTTTATCTCTCATAGCTTTATAAAAACCCTCAGCCTCGTGCACTCCAGTGAGAACAATCTCAGCTAATCCTATCTCTCCTTGTAACTAAAGGCCCACTATTCAAGCAATATCTTGGTGAATCTCTTCTGCATTTTTCTACCACCATTACACCCTTTCCAAAGGTAACCAGAACTGCACACAATATTCCATGTGATGCCTCACCAATGCCTTGAAACATGATGTCCCAACTCAAATACTCAATGCATTTACCTATGAAGGTAAGTAAGGCCTTCTTCCCCACCATATCCACCTTTGACTTCATTTTCAGGGAACTCTGAATTTGTCTCCAAGATCTTTCTGCACATCAGCATTTATAACATTTACTACACATGTCTGGTCAGTATTAGCTGGCCCAAAGTGGAAAGGAAGGAGAAAGAGAGAAAGAAAATGGTTAGAGGGAGTCAGGTCCCGTTCTGGAAAGGATAGGCAATAAGGATTATTGTACAAAGGATTAGGTGAGATGCATGACAATAATTTGTAATAATGTCTATATTTTTCTCTGTGCAAAACTTCATGGAAGGTGAATAACTGATGTAATAATCATTCTTTCTAATCTGTAGGAAACATTGGACCCCCTGGAACCAAGGGAGACCCTGGTTTCCCAGGTCTGGACATCCCGGGACCCCAGGGAGAGAAGGGGTTCACTGGCTCAAAGGGTCTCCCTGGCCCCCCTGGTTTCCCAGGCCAGGTCGGGTCACTGGGCAGAGATGGACTTTCCGGATTACAAGGTAAGCAATGGTTGGCAAAACGCTCTCTCAGCGCTGTTGTTCACTGCTGGACTACCATGCAAAATGATCATTTGGTCATAAGGTCATAAAGAATAGGATTAGAATTAGGCCATTTGGCTCATCGAGTCTACTCCGCCATTTAATCATGGCTGATCTATCCTCCCTCCTAACCCCATTCTCCTGCCTTCTCCCCATTCTCCTTCTCCCCATTCTCCTTCTCTCCAAAGACGTACAGGTATGTAGGTTAATTGGCTGGGTAAATGTAAAAATTGTCCCTAGTGGGTGTAGGATAGTGTTAATGTACGGGGATCGCTGGGCGGCACGGACTTGGTGGGCCGAAAAGGCCTGTTTCCGGCTGTATATATATGATATGATATGATAACCTCTGACACCCGTACTAATCAAGAATCTATCTATCTCTGCCTTAAAAATATCCACTGACTTGGCCTCCACAGCCTTCTGTGGCAATGAATTCCACAGATTTACCACCTGCTGGCTAAAGAAATTTCTCCTCATCTCCTTCCTAAAAGAATGTCTTTTAATTCTGAGGCTATGGCCTCTAGTCCTAGACTCCCCGCACTAGTGGAAACATCTTCTCCACATCCACTCTATCCAAGCCTTTAACTATTCTGTGTGTTTCAATTAGGTCTCCCCTCATTCTTCTAAACTCTAGCGAGTACAGGCCCAGTGCTGACAAACGCTCATCATAGGTTAACCATCTCATTCCTGTAGGATCCCAACATAGATCCAGAGCTATGGAAACCCATGGCAGAACGGGGTGCCTATGGAGCCTAAGCCAGTGAGAAAGAAGTTTTTTGAGTTTAGTTTGGAGATACAGCACGGAAACAGGCCCTTCAGCTCACCGAGTCCGTGCCATCCAGTGATCCCCGTACACTAGCACTACCTACATACTAGGGACAATTTAAAATTTTACCAAAGCCAATTAACCTTCAAACCTGTACATCTTTGGTGTGTGAGAGGTAACTGGGGCATGCGGTCACGGGGAGAACGGGTAAACTCCGTGCAGTCAGCGCCTGTAGTCAGGATCGAACCGGGGTTTCTGGTGCTGTAAGGCAACAACGCTACTGCTGCACCATCGTGAGTCTTGAAGCAGACTCATTCAACAGATCACAGCAACTCACTGCATAAAAGCATTCCCCTCCTCTCCCCTCTGGTACTTCAGCCGATCCTCTTCACTCCATGTCTGGTTACCCAACCTTCTGCTCTTGGAATCAGATTCCCCTCATTTACTCCAGCAAAACCCTTCCTGATTTCAAACACCTCCATTAAATCCTCCCATGCCTATCTCTGCTCCTACGAGAGATATCCCAGCATCTCTAGTCTCTCCACAGAAGAAAAGTCCATCATCCTTGGGAGTACTCCACACTCTTTTTCAAGGCTGTGACATCCAAGAACTGGACCTAGAACCAGAGCCAGGGCTTGATCAGTGACCTATAAAGGTTGAACATCAATCCATCCCACCACCCTCAAAAATCTGTTAACCATCACATCCCCCAATCCCTAACAGGGGTCTGTGTAAGAAGGAACTACAGATGCTGGTTTAAACACAAAAAGCTGGAGTAACTCAGCGGGATAGGCAGCATCTCTGGAGAGGAATGGGTGACGTTTTGGGTCGAGACCCTTCTTCAGACTGGTTAGTCTCTTGTCCTGCATCCCCAACTAGTTTATGTTGATAATTGTTCCTTCCAAAGCCATCCAATTTTTCCATGAGGAGTCCCTGTATAACATTTCGTTATCAGTTGTTAGCTGTCACGGGTGAGTTGGGAGTTCACCACCAGCACTGGATTTTACACCAACTCTACCGCATTGTCCAAGCTGATGTTTTGGGGAATCTCCGCAAGCATTGAGACAATAACAAGGCTTGGTAGGAGGGTTTCCCAGAGTCTGATCTCCATTGAATCCGGAAGTGGGAAGGCACTCGGGATGCAATTGGGACTCAGCATTGGCTGTTGGATCTCTCCATTGACCACAAGGATTGTTAGTCTACAGTTGGGTCACTCCCAACACTGAGAAGCAATATATCTTGGCATGTTTTTCTTTTTATTGCTAATGCTGGTCCTACATTCTAATTTTCTGATCGTTCTCCCAATCATAGGTCCGAAAGGAGAAATGGGAGTCATGGGTGCCCCTGGAACCCAAGGTATCCCAGGAGTTTCAGGGAGCCTGGGAGGGTCCGGTACCAAAGGTTAGTGCTTACGCTTACAGCAGGGGTTTCAGCCAGCGGTAGTGGCCGCACGCTCACCATGGCAGTGGAGTTGTCTTCTGAACTGCTTTGTCTCCTTAGGTGACTCAGGTTTGCCGGGCTTCCCTGGGACCCCAGGCAGCACGGGCGAGAAAGGTACGCAGGGGGAAGCTGGTTTGGTGGGACAGCCGGGTGAGTTGGACAAGCACGAAATGGAGAAAATGAAAGGCCAAAAAGGAGACCTTGGGGAGTCAGGTAAAGAACACAACACAGGACAGTGACATCTGTGTACATCTATGTACATTGGTATGTTAATACATGCATCTTTGAAATCAATCACCCATTCTATCTACTTGGTCTCATCACAATGTGAATTAATGTGTATTGATGTCAGCATTGTACATTGAGCGTTCTGTTAACATTGGGAGCTTTGCAGCACAGCATTGCCCCTCTCACGGTTCAGTGATCCCTTATAACTGCCCCTCCCACAGTGCAGCACCCCCTCTACTACTCCAATCACAGTGTGACACTCCCTCAGCTCTGCCCCCCACCCCCCCCTCCCCAAAGTGCAACACTCCCTCAGTACTGCCCCTCTCACAGTGCAGTGCAACTGCAGTACTGCCCCTCCCACAGTGCTTCTTCACCATTCTACAAAGGTTTCTGAGCTCATCCCTGGATAGTTTAGTTTAGAGATACAGCATGGAAACAGGCCCTTCGGCCCACCAAGTCCACGCCGACCAGCGATCACCACTCACTAACACCATCCTACACACCAACTAAGGACAATTTACAATTATACCAAGCCAATTAACCGTCAAACCTGTGGGTTGGAGTGTGGGTGGAAACCGGAGATCCCATTGAAAACCCACGCGGGTAACGGGGAGAACATGCAAACTCCATTCAGACAGCACCCATAGTGAGAATCGAACCTGGGTCCCTGACGCTATAAGGCAGCAACTCTACCCTGACGCCACCGTACTGGAGTTGTCCCTGGATCCAGAATTTCTGACTCAGAAGTGAGGGTGTAACACAGTCAACCACCATTGACTGCACTAGGGGAGGCCATTTGCCCCATTGAGCCTTTAGTCTCCATCTGTTAGTTGCCCTGCTCTTTTCCAATGACTGCATAGAGCTCAAGTACTGACTTCACTGAACAGTGATCTCTGGCACTCTGACACTGAATCCACTTCACACAGTCACTCGTGCCCAGTTCATGGTCCCGCCTGCTTAAACTATGACCATTGTTCTTCCCAGGAAAGAGTGGTTTTCCAGGAACCACGGGTTACCAAGGCATCTCTGGCGAGCCCGGAATGCCAGGAAAAGATGGCGAGCCTGGATTATCAGGACAGCCAGGTAAGGAACTCAAGCTATGTTGGAATGCTGGAGCATCTGGGCAAGATTCACACTGACCCAGCACGGGATGGGTAGGAGGGGGGGGGGGGTGGGCTGCGAGGGTCTCAGATCTAATTGCAATCATGATGTGATCCCATCTACAATTGGAGTGCACTGTTAAATAGAGTTTGCATGGGGGGGGGGGGAAGAGAGAGAGAGAGAGAGAGAGAGAGAGAGAGAGAGAGAGAGAGAGAGAGAGAGAGAGAGAGAGAGAGAGGAAAAGAGAGAGAGAGAGGAAAAGAGAGAGAGAGGAAAAGAGAGAGAGGAAACGAGAGAGAGAGGAAAAGAGAGAGAGAGAGGAAAAGAGAGAGAGAGAGGAAAAGAGAGAGAGAGAGGAAAAGAGAGAGAGAGAGAGGAAAAAAGAGAGAGAGGAAAAGAGAGAGAGGAAAAGAGAGAGAGGAAAAGAGAGAGAGGAAAAGAGAGTTGGGGCAGAAAGAGGGAGGAGTGGAAAGAGAGAGTAGAAAGAGGAACAGAAAAAGCGAGGGATCGAAAGTGAGATAGGGAGGGGGTGGATAGTAATAAATATTTAGAGGCAGAAAGCGAGGGAGGCAGAAAGTGAGAAAGGGGCAGAGAGAGGGAGGGGGGAGGGAAAGAGAGGGAGGTGAGGGAGAGAGAGGGGGGGTGAGAGAGAGAGGAGGGAGAGAGACCTTTCGTCTACATTGTCCTCAGATGGTAGGTGTCTACTTGGGGTGCCCATTGTGGTCCATGTTGATGCGACTAATTTATCAAAGGCTCCTGACCCCACCCATGAGGAGGCTGTGTTTGGCCGAACACCCTGGGTTAGAGACGAGAGACAGAGGGTTACCTCCTCTAAGGAACAGTCTCAGCTACAGGTCCCACCCATGTATTGGCATGCGAGATGTATTGCCCATCGATGGCCAAGAGCGAGCTAACCGAGCCAAAGAAGGAGGCTGAGAGTAACCAGACAAAGTCTTCCTCCTGCAGGGTCAGTGGGTGATTCCGGAAGTCCAGGAGAACCAGGGTCCACGGGAATTCCTGGAGAGAAAGGATCGATCGGAGAAATGGGCTATCCAGGTAATTTTGCTGGATGTTTTGATCAAGATCCAAGCTCTCTTTCAGTCTCCGTCCGGTCACTGTGCATGGTAGATCTGACTGACTCTTCTATACTAGCACAAGGAAAGGTTCTGCAATTAACTAGCACCTGCCACCACCTATCACAACCCAAACATACTACACTCGTAGAAGGAATTTTGCAAATGATCAGACATGCCAACGAATACGCAGAAAAATCTCACAAACAGCAATACCATACTGACCAGAGTCTGATTCAGCAACAAATAATGACCGGCCGGGGCAGTGGTGAGAATTCCCCTGAACCTCTTCGACAGATATTGTGGGAAGGACTCAGCAGGTCAGTGCAGCTTTCCCGGAGAACATGGATACCTGATGTCCCAAAACATCGCGTTTTCTGTATCCTCCCGAGATGCTGCCTTGCCTGCTCAGTTACTCCAGCACCTTGTGCTATATGCAAGATTCCAGCATTTTCAGTTCCTTGTGTCTAGATATTGTGTGATCTTGGTTCTAAAGAGGATATTTCCTACATTGCAACATATCCGATGGTGTGGCACTCCCTCAGTACCGCTCTTCCCACAGTGTTTTCTCAGAACATGGTATGTAGGTTAATTTGACTGGGTAAATGTAAAAAATTGTCCCTGGTGTGTGTAGGATAGTGTTAATGTGCGGGAATCGCTGGGCGGCGCGGACTTGGTGGGCCGAAAAAGCCTGTTTCCGCGCTGTATATATATGATATGATATGATATGATATGGTGACGTGTTTGAAACATAGAAACATAGAAAATAGGTGCAGGAGTAGGCCATTCGGCCCTTCGAGCCTGCACCGCCATTCAATATGATCATGGCGGATCTTCCAACTCAGTATCCCGTACCTGCCTTCTCTCCATACCCCCTGATCCCTTTAGCCACAAGGGCCACATCTAACTCCCTCTTAAATATAGCCAATGAACTGGCCTCAACTACCTTCTGTGGCAGAGAATTCCACAGATTCACCACTCTCGGTGTGAAAAAAAACTTTCTCATCTCGGTCCTAAAAGACTTCCCCCTTATCCTTAAACTGTGACCCCTTGTTCTGGACTTCCCCAACATCGGGAACAATCTTCCTGCATCTAGCCTCTCCAACCCCTTAAGAATTTTGTAAGTTTCTATAAGATCCCCCCTCAATCTTCTAAATTCCAGCGAGTACAAGCCGAGTCTATCCAGTCTTTCTTCATATGAAAGTCCTGCCATCCCAGGAATCAATCTGGTGAACCTTCTCTGTACTCCCTCTATGGCAAGAATGTCTTTCCTCAGATTAGGAGACCAAAACTGTACGCAATACTACAGGTGTGGTCTCACCAATGCCCTGTACAGCTGCAGCAGAACCTCCCTGCTCCTATACTCAAATCCCCTCGCTATGAATGCCAACATACCATTCGCTTTCTTCACTGCCTGCTGCACCTGCATGCCTACTTTCAATCACTGGTGTACCACGACACCCAGGTCTCGTTGCATCTCCCCTTCTCCTAATCGGCCACCATTCAGATAATAGTCTGCTTTCCTGTTCTTGCCACCAAAGTGGATAATCTCACATTTATCTACATTATACTGCATCAGTTTGCTCAGTATCACCCCTCAGACAGGGCACTCCCTCAGTATTGCCCCACCCACAGTGCGACGCTCCCTCATACTGCCCATCCCACAGTGCTGCACTCCCCTGCCACAGTGTGGCGCTCCTTCAGCACCGATGTGTTTTTTTAAATACTGCCCTTCATAGAGGACAGTGCTTCCTGGATTACCTATTCAGATCCTGGGCTAGGAAGCCTGCACCCATAATCTACCGAGACTGGGAACTGGTGCTGCTGATCTCAGCTGGGTCATCTCATATACGTACAGTAGGTGAGAATGTGGAGCTGCGGACAAGGGAAGGGTGCTGGGAGCTCCCTGGTACCTCGTCACGGAAGGGTTAAAGGGTTAAAGAGCTCTGCGCTCCCAACCTGGCCTGCACCACAGTCAGCGAATTGACTTCCAGCCCCTGCGACTCGCTGATGTTTTCGTGGAGTGAGGAGATTGCCTGCAGGATGTGAATTCCGCGAGGAGCTTGGAGTTTTAGGGCTTTGAATGTTTGAACCATAGGGATTCTAATAGCTTTGCATTGTCTCCTCAGGTACCACAGGATCTCCTGGCCTCTCAGGGACTGCGGGAAAACCAGGCAACTCTGGCTTTCCTGGGCTGAGCGGTGAGAAAGGTATAAAGGGAGATTCTGGTCGGCCAGGATATGGGATCCCAGGTGACCTAGGTCCAAAGGTGAGTGTGGGCCGGTGAGGAAGGAGAGGAGGTTGATATGTTCATAAATTGTAGGAGCAGAATTAAGCCGCACGGCCCATCAAGCCATTCAATCACGGCTGATCTATCTTTCCCTCTCATCCCCATTCTCCTGCCTGCTCCCAATAACCCCTGACTGGGAGGGGTAACTCAAACACTTACCTAGGGTGGTGTGCAGTGCAATCAGTTGGTTTCCATTGTGTTGGCTAAACCCAGCTGACAAAACCAGTAGCAAAAGCATGAGCAATGGTATATCACTGGCCGACTCAATGCTCCATACTGACTCCACTCCCACTGCTGCTTCTTGAGGGAAACCCCAGGGTCAAGACAGAGCCCTTCACCAAACTCCATCTCCCTTATCACCAACCCTCCCCTCCAATCCCCTCACCAACATCTCATCACCAAGCCACTCCCCTTACCAACTCCATCACCTGTCTCTCCTCTTTCCCCACATCTAGCCATTCCGCACCCCCTCAGCAACCTCCTCCAATCTACTCCTCGCTAACACTCCCCACTCCTCACCCCATGAAGAACCCACCCATTACTCCCCTCCCCAACTTGTTCCCGCTCTCACCAACTCCCACCCCCTCAACACTCCCCCCTCCAATCCCCCACCAACCCACCCTCAACAGCCAATCACCCACGCGTTAAACCTCTCACCTTCTCACCAACTCCTCACCCCACCAACTCCCACATCAAGTCTCTCCCACCCCCCTCACCATCTTCATCACCCACCTCACCAAACTCCCATCCGATCCCCTCATGGTCCTTCTCTCAACCAACCCTTCATCCCACTCATCAACCTTCTGCCTTTCTCACCAACTGCCTCCACCCACTAACTAGCAACCTTCACTCTCAAACCTTTCATCTCTCGCCAGCTCGCTCCCCCTTCACCCTTACTAATCTTCCTCTCCCTCTCACCAAACCTTTCATACTCTCATGAAGTTCCCACCTCACACCAACACCTTCCCCTCCAATTCCCCCGTTAACCCCCATCCCTCTCTCAAACCCATGCTCCCTCCAACACCCTCTTCTCCAACCCCATGAAGAACCCACCCATTACTCCCCTCCCCAACCTGTTCCCGCTCTCACCAACTCCCACCCCCTCATCAATCCCTATTCTCCGTACTCTTTGGGGTCTAGCGTTAAGGTGATGTGTGCCACTGACCAGATTCTGTTGTCTGACAGGGAGATCCAGGTTTGCCAGGTTTTCCAGGTGATCCAGGACTGACGGGTGATTCCGGTTTGCCTGGCTTGCTGGGCACGCATGGTCCAACGGGGCCGAAGGGGAATGTGGGCCTTCCAGGAATTCCAGGTAACCTCACTATACCTGTTGTGTGAAGGAACGTATTTGTTGCTACGAATGAAAGCAGGTCATGACTGAATCCCATCACTCCCCAGGTAATCCAGGACTACCCGGCGGTAAAGGTGACGTCGGACTCTCGGGCGAACACGGCCTTTCTGGAATCCCAGGACACCAAGGTATCTCGACCGTTCCACCCAGAGTCCATCCGTTCATCAATGTCGAGTTACGCACAGCACACAAAAAAAGACCAAGCTGCCCTTCCATCAGTGCTTATACTTCCTCCACCCTATGTCCCTCACTTCCACAGCTTTTGTTCACTCCCTGCCACAATATTAAACGACTCCTCAAGCCCATTCTCATCTGTTAATGTGGTTCCTGGTTCAGTCACTAACTTTGGTTAACTTTGCAGCTAAATGGATTTGTACCATCTTTTGAGTGCTGAACAGCCTTCTATTGGTCCTTGAGTAATCTTTCTAAAACAAAATAAAACTAGAACGAGATGGACGTTAGATGCACAAGAAATGTCCCTCACACCTTGGCCCAGTTAACATGGGTGTGGATGCTATCACTTCTTGTGGCAAAAACATAATCTCAACGTTAAATGTCCAAATTTGCAGGAACACTGCAATGGTTCAATGGTGGTTTATTTGTCACATATACAACTACACAGTGAAATTCTTTTTGCACATATTACACATGCAGGTGCCGCCATTTTTTTGCGCCATTGTTCGACGTCCAAAGTCCAGTCGACCCACTCGCTCGGAGTACTGGAGCAGCTCCCACGAAACGACGAACCTCTCCCCTCCTCGCCCGCCACCTTTGGAAATGTAATGTTGGGATCAATAGGGGCTGGTGACTTCAGGGCATCCTGCCATACAGAACGTGCCAGGTTGTTCCCCAATTATTCCTCTTATTCATCACTTGTCTTGTTGCAGGTTCCACAGGACCTACGGGAACTTCAGGAGTTCAAGGAGAGAAAGGCTCAACAGGTCTTGATGGAATTCCCGGTGCCATTGGCGAGAAAGGCAATTCAGGTAAGCAATACCACACAAGTCCCTTCTTCACTTTTTAAGAAGCAGGGTCTTTGACTAATTTTAAGCTGCAATAGGTGGACTCTTAAACAAGCAAGGGTTGGGAGGCTACTGCAGGTGGAAGGAGGAGATTACAGCCAGATCAGTCATGATTGCAAAGTGCAGTAGGAGGCTCCAGGAGCTGAGTGGCTTCTTGCTGGCCCAATCTACCCATTCACGTAACTAGGACCTACTGCAGTTTGGGCAAGACCAGCCCTGGGAGGGTGGGTACTATAACATAGAGACGTGATGATTGAATAGATTTCTTTCAGTTTGGTGATCTGAAGAAGGGTCTCGACCCGAAACGTCACCCATTCCATCTCTCCAGAGATGTTGCCTGTCCCGCTGAGTTACTCCAGCTTATTGTGTCTATCGTTGGTTAAAACCAGCATCTGCAGTTCCTTCCTAAACTACAGATTTTATTTGAATGATGGGATACTCTGAGAGTTTGGAGAGATTTGACACAGAAGAACTGTCCAAGCCCTGTCCACACACAGTTATGGCCTGACCCCAGCTCTGTGCCCCAACTCCCAACCACTACATCCTGCCAGGAACACCAAGCTGGATGCAGAATCTTGCACCTGGCTGGATCATAGTACAGACAACAGCTGTATCCTGGCTGGCTGTTACAGTACATACACCCTGGCTGTAATCAGTCATGGATGGCTGTAATCAGGCAGGGAAGGTTGTAATCCCGCACGGATGGTTGTTACAGTACGGAAATCCTGGCTGTAATCAGTCATGTATAGCTGTAATCATGGAATGGTTGTTATAGTGCAGAGACTCTGGCTATAGTTAGTCATGAATGACTGTAATCCATCAGGGCTGACTATTACAGTACAGGCACCCTGGCGGTAATCAGTCTGGGCGGACTATTACAGTACAGAGACCCTGGCTCTCATCAGTCATGAGTGGCTGTTACAGTACAGACACCCTGACTGGCTGTAATCAGTCAGGGCTGGCAATCACAGTACAGATGCCCTACTGTTATGAACGCCTTTATCTGAAATTCAATCCGTGCATTTTTTGTGAATTCTAGGTTTCCCGGGAAGAGACATGCCTGGACAACCAGGACAGTCCGGACCAAAAGGTAAGTGCAGGCTCCATCAGTAAATGATTCCACTTCTTTCACCTTCAAAACCTCTTATTATTTGCATTGCACTTCATTGCATTGCATTATCTCGACAGGTGTGAAGGGTGACATTGGCTTACCGGGCTTCCCTGGATCGCCGGGAGTTCCAGGCAGGAAAGGAGAACACGGATTCACAGGCAGCAAAGGCAGCTCTGGCGAGCCAGGCCTCCCTGGTCCACCCAACAGGGCTCTGGAGGGCCCCAAAGGAGAGAAAGGTGTTGCCGGAGACCAAGGCCTGTCAGGTAAGTAGCTTGCTTTCATTTATCAGCTGAAAGTCACTGGGATGATGAACTGTTACAATTATACAAACAACATATGGCGCAGCATTAGAGCTACTATGTCCAAGCGCCATGGTCCTGAATACAGGTGCAGTCTGTGCAGAGTGTGCATGTTTCCCCTGTGACCGCGTGGCTTTTCTCCAGGTGCTTCGGTTTCCTCAGTACTGCCCCTCCCCTACTATGCCACTCCCTGAGTATTGCTTCTCCCATTCTGCAGCACTCCCTCAGTGTCTTCCCTCCCACAGTGCGGCGCTCCCTCGGTATTGCCTTACAAACTCTGTACAGATAGCACCCTTTGTCAGGATCGAACCCAGGACTCTGGAGCTGTAAGGCAGCGACTCTTATCACTGTGCCTCTGTGCTGCCCAATATTTTTCTATTGGCTGGAATTGGGCCCTGAAACCAAAGTTGGTGTGGGGAGAGCAAGAGAAATGCTCAGTGTAAACCTGGTAATCTCCAAGCCATCAGATGGGGAGGTTTGTAAGGATGGTCAGTAGTGACGAGCACCTTACTTTTACAGGGCACCCTGGCATACCGGGGCTACAAGGAACTCCAGGATTCAACGGGAGCAATGGAGACAAAGGCCAGCAAGGGTCTCCAGGATTCCAAGGCTTCCATGGGCCGAAGGGAGAATCGGGTTTCCCAGGATTGCCCGTAAGTTACAGTTATGCTTGGTCTAATTAATCCAATCAACGGACACGTCCAAGAAGCTGGGAAAGGTATGAGGGAGGAAGGAGTGGAAGCAAATGATGATCAGGGATGTGGAGACGAGCAGGGGAGCAGGAACATCAGGACCATCACCCTGTGCACTGTCCTTGCATTTCCCAGGCAATGGATCCTTGTCCTGGAAATTCCACAGGTGCCATTATATTCCTCTGGCCTGATCACGACTGACTGATTATGGATCACTTCCATTTTTCTCCCGGCTGGAATTGGGACAAAATAAAAGTTGGTGTGGAAAATGTAAGAGAGATGATCAGAGTAGATTTGATGATCTCCAAGGCATTGAAGTGGGAGGCCAACAGGTCCCCCTGGGATGCACGCTCTGTGGGCTCCACCCCTGCGACTCAATGGGTTAGTCAGCACTGAGCCCTTCAGCCTAATTCGCCCATGCCAACCAAGATGCTCCATTTAAGCTCGTCCCATTTGCCCACATTTGACCTAGGTCCCTCCACACTTCCTCTGGTTCTTCAGGGCTGCACGCTCTGCAGGCTCCAACCCTGTGACTCAACGGGTTGGTCATAGAGTCAACACTGAAACAGGCCCTTCAGCCCAACTCATCCATGCCAACCAAGATGCCCCTTCTAAGCTTGTCCTATTTACCCGCATTTGGCCCATATTCCTCTGTGCTGCGTTTTCTGTGGCTTCAACCCTGCAAGCCAGCCGGTTCCTCTGGGCAGCCCGCTCTGTGGAACTCGACCCGTTAACTTTAATGGGTAGGAAATAAATCAGGTGCAGAAAAACCCTTATCCGAATCTATGATTCTGTCTCACATGTTTCACACTGGGACCAAACAGCATATTAATCTTTCTAGGCAGGTGTCGAGCTGATGGGGTAAAATTGTCCAGGTCAGTGAATCTCCTGCCAGCGATCAGCCAAAGGTAGCAAGCACCCTGTCATTGGACAATAGTTACAGCAGTTAACTGTCTCATGCTAACCTCAGAGTGTTAACTAAGTGGCATTACTGCTATATAGTCATAGAGTCTTACAACGTGGAAAAAGGCCCTTCTGCTCAACTTGCCCATGCCATCCAACATGCCCCATCTACACTAGTCCCACCTGCTTGCTTTTGGCCCATATCCCTCTAAACCTATCCTATCCATTTACCTGTCTAAATGCTTCTTAAACATTATGATAGTATCTTCTCAACTACCACCTCCGGCAGCTTATTCCCACCACCACCCTCAGGTTTCCATTAAATCTTTCCCCCCTCACCTATGGTTCTCGATTCCCCTACTCTGGGCAAAAGACTCTGTGTGTTCACCCGATCTATTCCTCTCATGATTTTGTACATGATTTTGATGGATGAGTTAAAGGTGAGGTCTATGCTGGGTGACTAAATATGCATTGTATCCCCCCCACAGGGTAATGCCGGGCGCCCTGGAGCCCATGGACTGAAGGGTGACCCAGGACCTCATGGAGTTCCAGGCTTTATTGGTTAGTTATTGATTCATTCAACTAATGTATTCCTGGTGTAGCAGTGTTGTAACAAATAAATGGAGTGGTGTACACGAGCTGCACGGGGTTCGATGGCACCCAGAGACTAAGGTAATGCACTAGGCCAGAGGGACGAGGAAGGCTTGGCTTGAGGTGTAGTCCCTGCTGCAACAGAGGAAGCATAGGCTCTGAGCTGCACACAAAGATTATTTAGATAAGATAAAGCAGGTGAGTGATGTTCGGATAAACATGGGACATGGCGCTGGGAAAATATCCTGTAGCGGTTCTTCTATGAATTGACCCAGAGAAGGATTTACATCCACATGGGAGAGCAGATGTGCCTTGCTTTAATGTCATACGTTCATACAACACAGAAAGGGGCCCTTCTGCCCATCATGTCCATGTCGATCATCAAGTACCTATCTACAGTAATCCCATTTACTTGCATTTGGTCTGCTGCCTTCTCTATCTTTGCCACTCAAGTGCTGGTCTAGATATTTTTGAAATGTTGTGAGAAAATGGCTCTCCCGAAGGCTGGTTCCTCAGACAGTGTGGCATCACTAAAGCACAGCCAACAAGACCTAGGGCTGTGGAGGTTTGCAGCTCCCAGCTGGAGAATAATGTGCCAAAAGCACAGTTGGCAGGGAATGAGCTTACTAATGGATTCCGAGGACAAAGAGGGACCCCGCTTGGGGTGGGGGTAGAGGGGGGCCAAGAATAAGTGGGATCCAGCGGTGAGGGAGGTGGTGGAACACCTAGACCAAAGAGGGATTGACATGTCTAATGAGATAGACACAAAATGCCGGAGTAACTCAGCGGGACAGGCAGCATCTCTGGAGACAATAGACATTAGGTGCCGGAGTAGGCCATTCGGCCCTTCGAGCCAGCACCGCCATTCAATGTGATCATGGCTGATCATTCTCAATCAGTACCCCATTCCTACCTTCCCCCCATACCCCCTGACTTCGCTATCCTTAAGAGCTCTATCTAGCTCTCTCCTGAATGCATTCAGAGAATTGGCCTCCACTGCCTTCTGAGGCAGAGAATTCCACAGATTCACAACTCTCTGACTGAAAAGGTTTTTCCTCATCTCTGTTCTAAATGACCTACCCCTTATTCTTAAACTGTGGCCCCTTGTTCAGGACTCCCCCAACATTGGGAACATGTTTCCTGCCTCTAACGTGTCCAACCAATAAAAAAAATTATACGTTTCGATAAGATCCCCTCTCATCCTTCTAAATTCCAGTGTATACAAACCTAGTAGCTCCAGTCTTTCAACATACGACAGTCCCGCCATTCCAGGAATTAACCTAGTAAACCTACACTGCACGCCCTCAATAGCAAGAATATCCTTCCTCAAATTTGGAGACCAAAACTGCACACAGTACTCCAGGTGTGGTCTCACTAGGGCCCTGTACAACTGCAGAAGGACCTCTTTGCTCCTATACTCAACTCCTCTTGTTATGAAGGCCAACATTCCATTGGCTTTCTTCACTGCCTGCTGTGCCTGCGGAGAAGGAATGGGTGACGTTTCTGAGTTACTCCGGCAATTTGTGCCTTTCTTCGATGCATAACCAGCTTCTGCAGTTCCTTCCTACACATGCCTAATGAGTACTTACTTTTGGAATTTTGTCAGTGCCAAAAATGTGGCGACTCTTTGTGTAGTTTGTGTATTGGATGCAACAACAAAAAATTCACTGTACCTAGGTATATGTGAAGTGTAATTAAAGTACCATTGAACTGGGTGGACTGGTGAGAGAAACACGGTATCACACTGGGAATTGGGTTCCCAGTGTTTGGAATGTGATCAGCGTTAGTTAGTTACGAGAGTTAGTTGCAATCTCTACCAAAGCCGTGAATAACAGAATTGGCCACAGGCAATCAAAGCTTCACCATACCGCTCCAGATACTGGGAACGGCTGTACAATCTCTCAGTGTACAACGGCTGTACAACGGCTGTACAATCCGTGCTCTCAGTGGGATAACAGCTAATTCTTGCCCCAAAGATGCCTGTTCAGATTCCTACCCCAGTCCTGCTTATTATTGAAAAAACACTGGCTAGAGATCCCAACTACAGAAATTAGGAGGAAACCACATTAGTTCCAAGGCAGTGTGTGGCCTTCTACTTGTCTCTCCTCTCCTGAGCTTCCCCAGCTTGAGATTTACATCCATCCCACAACAGGAAACAAGAGGATGGGTAACCTGGAACCCAGCCAATGTGTACAGAAACCGGGCAGCAACCTACTTAACCTGACTCCATCCAGATGGAGCTTGCACTGCGTGTTCGGTGGTTGCGAGGAGGAATCTTGGGGACAAGGGCTGCCCACTACTACCCAGGCTCCCCACACCCATGTTTACTTCAACCACAGCCCCTGAGGGCAGATACAAGAGCTTTTCAAGCAACAGAAATGCCACAAATCTTCTCAAGATGTTCCTTTGCCGGTATCAGCTTTGCCGCACATACTGTGAGAATGAAGGCCTTGACTTATAGTATACATAATTATTGCCATGTGGACTGATTTGTAGTCTGTTTTGTAGTTTTAGCACAATCCGCAGGCATTGCCACTTTCATTTCACTGCACATCTTGTATGTGTATGTGACAAATAAAGTAGACTTGACTTGACATTGGGAACATGTTTCCTGCCTCTAACGTGTCCAACCCCTTAATAATCTTATATGTTTCAATAAGATCCCCTCTCATCCTTCTAAATTCCCGTGTATGTAAGCCTAGTCGCTCCAGTCTTTCAACATACAACAGTCACGATCTACTGTACTTCAGAGTGGATCAGCACATGAGGGGAAAGGTAATGAAAAGTCATGCTAATGATCTAGAACGGAAAGGTCAGGAGAGGGCATGGGCTGGCTGGGCAAATGGCCAATGTTATAACTCAACTCCCCTCCCTCCCCTCCCTCCCTCCCCTCCCCTCCCTACCTACCTCCCTCCCTCCCTCCCTCCCTCCCTTCCTCCCTCCCTCCCTCCCTCCCTTTCCACCCCCTCAACCCCCCTTATTCCTCCTTTTTCCCCCCTCCTTCCCTCCCTCCCTAGGTGATGGATTTAAACTTTTAAATGTGAATAACTTTAAAAGTATAACTCCAATTTCAATGAAACTTCTTCCATTAGCACCAAAGCGACGACGGTGAGTAAGGTGGGCCTAAAATTGTCGTGCTACCGTGTACCGTTTTGGCTGTAGTTCAGGAACAAACAAACAAACAAATGAGAGTTTTAGTATGTAGATGTCATTTTGCACAAATATCTTTCCAGGGATGAAAGGCTTTTCAGGGCCTTCTGGATTGCCAGGCACGCAGGGTGACAGAGGACCTCCTGGGAAACTAGGTAAGCTCCATCTCCTCCCCTCGTTCCCCCTCAACCCTCTGGCGCTTCATGGCAAAGCCAGCTCCGGACCCTAATGTGCCGTGCATTCCACTCACAACTCATTGCTTGCTTGGCAGGTGCTCCAGGGCCCCCTGGACCTCAGGGTCCACTACAGATTGTGAACGGCGTGGCTGGATTGCCTGGTCTGCCAGGAAAGGACGGAGTAAAGGGATATCCCGGGTTTCCAGGAGTCAAAGGTGACACAGGTGAGCAAAACCTTTCCACGAGATGCTGGCAAAATATCCATCACACATTTGTTGGCAGCCTTAAGATAATGGACTGAGACTCCTGAACAGGAGTAAGAAATATCAGGGCTAATTCCTCATCTAATCTGCAATTTCAACATGACGTTATCACAAAATGCTGGAGTAACTCAGCCGGTCAGGCAGCATCTCAGGAGAGAAGGAATGGGTGATGTTTCGGGTCGAGACCCTTCTTCAGACATGATCCCATTTCAACATAATCACCAGATCCATCTGATACAGTGTCTTAACATCTTTTGGTCTCAATGCTAAAGGTCCTCAGTGATTGAGCACCAATGAGGTTGAGAATTTCAATGATTCTCCAGCTTCTTTGTGAAGAACTTCTTTCCTATATCTGAATAAAATATTGACGCATCCAGGGAATGCCCCCTGTTTCCAACCCCTTCAACCTGGGGAAACTGCCTCTCAGCACCACCATCGCCATCCCACTTGGAATCCTGTGGCCCAATGAGTCAAAGAGTCAAGCAATTGTACAACACGGTAAAGGGCCCTTCACCCCACTGACCTGCAACCACCCATTTATACTAATCCCACATTAACCCCATTTTTATTCTCCCCACATTCTTATCAACTCCCTCCAAGATTCCACCATTTACCCACATATTAGGACAATTAACCTACTGACCAGCACGTCTTTGGGATGTGGAAGGAAATCAGAGCACCTGGGAGAAACTTATGGTCATATAGAGAGCGTGCGAACTCCACGCAGACAGTGCCCGAGGCCAGGATCAAACCTGAGTCTCTGGAGCTGAGCTGTGGTTCTGCCCCCTTTTCTTTCTCAGCAAGCTACCAATTAAATTATTTCTCAGTCATCTAATCTTCATTATGAGCCCAAGCTTTCTCAAACTCTCAGCGTAGGGTAATATCCTCATTAGCAGGAATCAATACATGACTCCCCTTGCTTACCTGGGGGTTAGGGAAAGAGTTGGGGTTATCACAGTTGTGTTGTGCACTGCCCACAGTTCAATATGAACACATAGTCCAATGGATTGGGAAAGGCCAGACAATGATATCTACTTGCACTACAAGAAAAAGTTATCGTCCATCTTGTACGCCTCCAAAGAAGGGATAACTGTGGAACAGTGAGAGCATTATTGACCATTCTGTTGCCTCCTCAGGTTTCCCAGGCCCACCTGGAGATCACGGAAATGAAGGACCTCCGGGCTTTGAAGGCAGACCGGGGCAAAAAGGAGATGTTGGACCAATTGGACCAGCAGGTAAAAACCTTTTCAAAAGTTACAATTTTTTTGCCTGAGCATCACAGTCAAGGTCAGTATTCATTGCCCAACCCTTGAGCAGGTGATGGTGATGGACTGCCTTGAACCTCCGTTCTCCCTTCGGTGAATGTGCTCCCACAATGGTGTTGGGGAGGGAGTTCCACAATTTAGACCCAGCAACAAGGTCAGGCGATGAAATATTTCCAAGTCAGAATGGTATGTGAATTTGTAAGGTGGTGGTTTTCCTTGAGCTTACTGGCCTTTCTCCTTCTCAGAGAAAGAGGTGGTGAGCTTGGGAAGGAATATTCAGGGGATCTGTGGAATGGATAGAGATGGATGGAGAGTGAGATATAGGAATAGCCTGGGTGAGGAGATGGAGTGCATTTAGTAGATGGTGCTGGTGGTAGAGGGAGTGTAAGCTGGGAATTGTAGAGGGGGTGTCATTCCAGGATGTCATGTCCTTGTTGGTACTGAATTGGAGGAGCAGAGGGATATATACAGTAGTAGTGTTGGCTAGGAACCACCATCCTTGATGAAAATATTCAAAGTAATGAAAAAAAATAAACCACCTTTCCCTGGATTTAGTCTGGCAGCTGTCAATTGACTCCAGTCAAGGTGGTCCTGTTATTCACTAAGATCCTGTTTGGTTCGTCCATTAGCATTTTCCTCAGAGCCCTCTCTACCTCTTCTTTACAAAGACTCATCAGTTTTCCATTCTTTACTTTAGACTTTACTTTAGACATACAGCATGGAAACAGATCCTCCGGCCCACTGAGTCCACGCCAACCAGCGATCACCCCGTACACTAGCACTATCCTACACACTAGGGACAATTTTACAACTTTATCAAAGCCAATTACCCTACAAACCTGCACTCCTTTGGAGTGTTGGAGGAAACCAGAGCACCCGGAGAAAACCCACATGGTCACAGGAAGAATGTGCAACCTCCGTACAGACAGCACCCGTAGTCAGGATCGAACCCGGGTCTCTGGCGCTGTAAGGCAGCAACTCCACCACTGCATCAGTGTGCCGCCCCTTCACATAGAGTCCAACTGTAGGAGGAAGATCCAAACCTCCTGCACTCTCTGGCTGCAGCGACTTTCAGACCCTGACCCCTGGTCGTAGACTCTGACCTATGGAAGCCATCTCCATCCATTCCTCAGATCTCCTGAATATTAAACATACTTGGATCACCTGGAGACACTGCCCCAGTCTGTGGATCTCTTTTGCTATTGACTGTGCTTCCCTTTGCTTTAAGGTCCACAAGGATATCCGGGTCCGGTGGGTGCAGAAGGAATGCCAGGATCTCGGGGATTACCCGGCCTTCCGTCCATCGCTCACGGCTTCCTAGTTACACGACACAGCCAAACGACGGACATTCCCAGCTGTCCACATGGAACGTCAAAGATCTTCGAGGGTTTCTCCCTGCTATACGTGCAAGGCAATGAGAGAGCCCATGGCCAGGACTTGGGTGAGGCTCAAGCAAATTCTGTCTCTCTCGGACACACACGCATTCCATCTCCAGCACGCCCTTCCCGTCTTGCATATGAACTTTACATCTCAGGCACATGCTATTCATCTCTGGCACACTTATCATCTCGGGGCACGTGCTTTCCTTTATAGATGTGCCTGTTCCATCTCCAACCCCAGCCCCTAAACCCAACCCCTGACCTCTAACCTCCAACCACGAATGCCAACCCCCAAACCCCAACCTCTAAATGCCAACTCCTAACTCCCCAACCACTAACCCCCTACCTCTGACCCCCAGCCCCTAACCCTAACCAACCTCTAGCCTAACCTCTAACCTCTAACCCCATTCTCTAACCCAAACCCTCAACCTCGATCCTCTAATCCCCAACCTCTGACCCCCAGCCTCCAACCCTCAACCTCTAGCCTCCAACCTCTCACCTCCTTCCAATCCTTAATCCCATCCCCTAACCCGAACCCATAACCCTATGCCCCACCCCTAAGCCCCAACCCCTAATCACCAATCTCAAACCCACAACGTCTGACCCCTGTCCCAATCTCTAACCCCCAACTCCTAACCTCCAACCCATAACCCTAAACCCCTAACCACAAACCTCTAACCCCCTATTGTCTCCCCTTGTGTTCACTCCCGACACTGACCCTGACTCTAACATCTTCCTCTCAGGGACCGCGGGGAGCTGTCTGAGAAGGTTCAGCACCATGCCCTTCCTCTTCTGCAACATCAACAACGTCTGCAACTTTGCCTCAAGAAACGACTACTCCTACTGGCTGGCCACACCCGAACCCATGCCCATGAGTATGGCTCCCGTGATTGGTCAAACCATCAAGCCATTCATCAGCAGGTGAGGTTGCTGACATCTTGGTCCTGGCACACATTGTACCAAGGGGTGTGGATGGGTTTGCTGAATCTTGTCATACAGACGGCACAGTGGTGCAGGGGTAGAGTCGCTGCCTTACAGGTTCGATCCTGACCACGGGTGCTGTCTGTGTGGAGTTTGTACGTTCTCCCTGTGACCGCATGGGTTTTCTCCGGGTGCTCCGATTTCGTCCCACATTCCAAAGACGTACAGGTTTGTAGGTTAATTGGCTTCGATAAAATTGTAAATTGTCCCTAATGTGTACGATAGTTTTAATATACAGGGATCGCTGGTCGGCGCGGACTCGGTGGGCCGAAGTGCCTGTTTCCACCCTGTATCTCTAAAGTCAAAACCAATTTCCCTCTTGGGATAAATAAAGTTCTATTGTATCATAGCGTATTGTAAAGTCTAAATTGATAGATTGAAGGAAAGATTCAGCACCGAGTTCACACCTACCATTGATCACCTGTTCACACTAGCGTGAAATTTCCTGTTGAATCTGACTCCACCAACTCTTTCGGCAGCACATCCCAGATGACAGCAAAACATCACCCCTTTCCTCTTGTTCTTTCTGTGACACCATGGGTTTCCTCAGGGTGCTCCTGGATTCCCCCCCCCATCCCCAAAACATGCCAGGTTTGTAGGTAAACTAATCTCTGTAAATTGCCCCTAGTGTGTAAAGAATGGGTGTGAAAGTGGGATAACCTGGAACTAATGTGAACGGGTGACCAATGATTGGCATGAATTTGGTGGGCTGAAGGACCTTTGTCCACGCTGTATCTTTCAATCAATTCAATCCATTAATCAATGGCAGTTGCTTACAAAGATTGCTAAAGGAGGAAAGTTTGAACAAACAGGCTATTTTCTCCAGAGAAGAGAAAGCTATGGCGAGAGGGGAGGTGATGGGGGAATGAAAGGAGAGCCAGGGGCTATTGGTACTGGACAGTTGGGAATCCAGGTGAAGCCCCAATAGCATGGAGCAGGTGTGAAGATAGACGGATGGACAATGGGCAGAGAGATAGGCAGTTGGCTAGGGTTATGTGCGGGATGGACATGCGGGTAACAGGTTGATAATGAAATTCTAAGACAATCCGCAGATGAGAGGATTTATTGAAATGGGTTGGACCTTGAATAACCTGTGACCTGCTGCATCTCCACAGGTGCTCTGTGTGTGAAGCCCCGGCCATGGCGATTGCTATTCACAGCCAGACGATTCAAATCCCACTCTGCCCCAACGGCTGGCATTCCCTGTGGATTGGATACTCCTTCATGATGGTAAGTGTGTCAATCAGTGGGGAAATGGGCAAGAAGTGAGCAGGCTGGGATCAACTACATGATAAACATCAGATTCACCATCGGCCTGTAGAAAAAGACAGGGTGATCGGATGCAGGTGTTAAAACTGCCTCTGCTTCCATTCACTCTGATTGTAATATAGTTGTTTAATATTCAGTATATTTGATATCTAGGAATATTTGTTTTACTTGCAACGAGACCTGGGTGTCGTGGTACACCAGTCATTGAAAGTAGGCATGCAGGTGCAGCAGGCAGTGAAGAAAGCGAATGGTATGTTGGCATTCATAGCGAGGGGATTTGAGTTTAGGAGCAGGGAGGTTCTGCTGCAGCTGTACAGGGCATTGGTGAGACCACACCTGGAGTATTGCGTACAGTTTTGGTCTCCTAATCTGAGGAAAGACATTCTTGCCATAGAGGGAGTACAGAGAAGGTTCACCAGATTGATTCCTGGGATGGCAGGACTTTCATATGAAGAAAGACTGGATAGACTCGGCTTGTACTCGCTGGAATTTAGAAGATTGAGGGGGGATCTTATAGCAACTTACAAAATTCTTAAGGGGTTGGACAGGCTAGATGCAGGAAGATTGTTCCCGATGTTGGGGAAGTCCAGAACAAGGGGTCACAGTTTAAGGATAAGGGGGAAGTCTTTTAGGACCGAGATGAGAAAGTTTTTTTTCACACAGAGAGTGGTGAATCTGCGGAATTCTCTGCCACAGAAGGTAGTTGAGGCCAGTTCATTGGCTATATTTAAGAGGGAGTTAGATGTGGCCCTTGTGGTTAAAGGGATCAGGGGGTATGGAGAGAAGGCAGGTACGGGATACTGAGTTGGATGATCAGCCATGATCATATTGAATGGTGGTGCAGGCTCGAAGGGCCGAATGGCCTACTCCTGCACCTATTTTCTATGTTTCTATGAAGAAGAGTTCTGGCCTGAAACGTCGCCTATTCATTTTCTCCAGTGCTGCTGCCTGACCCACTGTTACTCCAGCATTTTGTGTCCACGTCTCTATCCATCCATCCTTCCACCTAAGATAGACACAAAATGTTGGAGTAACTCAGCGGGATAGGCAGTATCTCTGCAGAGAAGGAATGGGTGACGTTTCGGGTCGAGACCCTTTTTTAGAATTATTCTTTTCTCTCCATCCACCTATCCATTTCTCTCTGTATTAGCGCAGGTTCGGTCAGCATAGGCGAGGTGAGCTGAAGGGTGCGTTTCCGCGTGTACGATACCATGACGCTTTGTGGTCATGGCTTGCATTTGGCGAGCTGATGATTGAAGTCCGTTTTCTCCCCGTGTACAGCATACCAGTTCTGGTGCCGAGGGCTCAGGACAAGCCTTATCGTCCCCTGGCTCCTGCCTGGAATCCTTCCGCTCCGCCCCCTTCATCGAGTGTCATGGCAGGGGAACATGCAACTACTACGCAAACTCCTACAGCTTCTGGCTCGCCACCGTGGAGACTACAGAGATGTTCAGGTTGGTGATGGGTCTGCTTATGTTGTACTGCACTAACTCATATAACAGGCGCCCCTGTGACGCCTCCTAAACTGGCGGACATTACCAAACTCTTTAGCATTATTCCCTTATCATGTATCTATACACTGCAATGGCTCGATTGTAATCATGTGTTGTCTTTCTGCTGACTAGACAGTCCCGCTGAGTTACTCCAACACTTTAGTGTCTATCTTAGATGGATGGATATAGACGTGGACACAAAATGCTGGTGTAACAGTGGGTCAGGCAGCAGCACTGGAGAAAAGGAATAGGCGACGTTTCAGGCCAGAACTCTTCTTCCTGGCAACAAAAGCTTTTCACTGTACCTTGGAACACGTGACAATGAATTAAACTAAACTGAGAGTTTAGAGATACAGCGCGGAAACAGGTCCTTAGGTCCACTGAGTTCGTGCCAACCAGCAATCACCCCCGTACACTAACCTACACACATTAGGGACAACTTTTACAACTTACCAAAGCCAATTAACCTACAAACTTGTACGGTTTTTGGAGTGTGGGCACACCCGGAGGAAACTTACGTGGTCACAGGGAGAACATACAAACTCCACACAGACAGCACCCGTGGTCAGGATCGAACACTAGTTTGTAAGGCAGCAACTCTACAGCTGTGCCACTGTGCAACTCTACCTGCTGCCAGCTGACAAATGAAAAGGAAAATGTGTCGCTGCTTTGGACAGAAGTGATCCAGTTCCTGTCTTACGAATCTTACTTTGGGCAGCTGGTTTTGACATAATGTCAACACCAGAGGGTGCAGGTGCTGGAATATGGAGCAAGATACAAACTGTGAGTGAAGAGGGAAGATATACGGTCTAACTCCCCTCTTCACTCAGTCCTGATGCAGGGTCTGCCCCCCTCCCCCCCCCCCCCTCGCCCTCCACGGATAAGTTTCTACTCTCTCCACCTCCCCTCCATGCGATCATCCAGCAATTTTTTTGGGGGCATAATGTTAACGGGCCACATTGGTCCTGTCCCAGCTCTTCTGTGGTGACTCCTTTCCACAAGTGGGACTGCGTCGCCGCTTCGTCTTCAGAAAAAGAGAGTGCATTTTCTACAAGGCATTTGACCAATATCTCAGTATGTCCAAAGCACTTTTTAAATCCTGAGAAATGTAGTAGCTGTTGCAACTTTGTTACAATGCCACATTGTAACATTATTGCAACAGCAGCCATTTTGCGTGGAATGATTCTGACTGCAGCTCTCTCTTTATTGTAAACAAGTCAGAGAAACAGGGGAGGACATTCGGGCTCTCGATCCACTTCTGCTATTTCGTGAGAAGGTCCCTGATCCATTCCATGCACCCCCTTCCCATCGCTTCCCTTCTCAACAATTGCCATTTGCAACAAATCTTCATTGCGTCTCTTGCCTTCATGCCTGAAACGTTTACAAAATGTTTTGTCCCATATTTGGTCCAGTGTGGGTGAGCCCACATTTGCCTGAGTTGCCCCCAAGGAAAAGAGACCCAATGCCGACAAGTGACATTAGTATAGGTAGGTATATCGGTCAGAATGGACGTGGTTGGTCAAAGGGCTTGTTTCGTGCTGCTCGATAGCTCACTATTTTTCCCTTGGAAGGACTGCCGGGCTGGGGGAGAGGCGAGGTTGCAGCCTGTTGTGTTTGGGCCGCTGATTTCTAACGTCCACCCTATTTCAGGAAACCGGAATCGGAGACACTGAAGGCGGGGGAACTGCGGACGCGAATCAGCCGCTGTCAAGTCTGCATGAAGAAAACGTAAAGTGCTGGAGCTCCCTCAGCGTGTTAAGTGGCTTGCAATCCTCCCTCGGACTATGGTGCTAATTCTATAATAAAGCAATATGACAATATCCTGTGTACCTCACCTCTATTATCCCAAAAAGAAACAAGTGCATAGCAATAGAAACGGAGAAATGAAAGCAAACGTTTTATCCTGCAATGTCCTGGTGTCCTCCGCTCTCAGAACCATGATATAAGCTTCCCGCTGTTGGCATACTAAACCGCACCTTGTTCACTCAAACGAAGCACTGAATATTAACAGAAAATAACTACAGTTCGGCGAAGGGATGGCAGAGAGTTAAAAGTCTGTAAATAGGGCGTAGGATTCAGGAGTCTTCACTAATGGGTGTGGAGCGGGCGGTAGCAGAACCTGCACAGATGGGACTATCTCCGATTGCAGTTAGTTGTGAGCTCGGGTAGATTGGACGCTCTCTCTAGGCGGACCCTCCCCAATCTCCAGCCCCCCCCCTCCCCCGAAACCACCCTCTGCCAGTGGCTGTTTAACTCATTTCCCATCTATTCGCCGTACCTGTATAATATATACTAAATATTTCTATTTAAGATTTGCTGACCATGGGTTTGACCAAGTTGATCTCAGAAGCTGTAAAAGACGGCAGGGTCTCTCGCGTGACGAAAGACACCGTGGTGTGATGTGTAAGCGATGGTGATTCTTTTCATGGGCTCCACGGTTCATGTAAGGGGGCTGAATTTACAAAGACGTATTGCCAGAGAAAACCTCCCATCTGAAACTCCAGGGACGCTGTATCCTACAAATCAGGTTTCCAAACCGGTGCCCACAGGCTTTGTAACGTCAGCCCTGTTATTTGGTATATATTATGAAATTGTACACCAAGGTGCTATGGATTATACACTGTTCTTAATCTCTCCTGCTCTTGTCTGACTGCCAGTACCTCCGCTAGCTTCCAACCTTTACCGTAGCTGCTAATTGCCATTAAACGGCATTATTCCACGCGTTCTTTAACGAAGGTTTACTAATATTCTGTATGCAACCAGCTCCTTGCAATCAATGTTCCAGTCTGTGGTCAGGGAGAATGTCGTCCCTGTACAGCTCTCTCCCGGTGGGTGGGAATGGAGTTATTCACAAAGTGTTGGAGTAACTCAGCAGGTCAGGCAGCATCTCGGGAGAGAAGGAATGGGTGACGTTTCGGGTCGAGACCCTTCAGACTGTGGGAATGGAGGGCGGGAATCTGAAGGCCCCGAGGTTGATGATGGGAGGGAGCGGGGAATGTGACTCACTGTCACACGACTGCTCCCGGCAGCACCTCAAGCCTCAGCCTTGTGAAGCTGATATTGACCACTTTCCCCCCTCCCTGCACACGTGTTAGTTACTACGCGTACCAATAGCAGCCGGTGCTTTCCATCCTGTGTTATGCACGCACACACGTTTTATGTGTGAATGGGGAGAGAAGGGGGCGTGATGTTTCTGTTGATACGACAGGCCTTCATAGCTACCTGCAATTGGGACCGTGAAATGGCGCCAGCTGCATAATGTACTAACCGGGCAGTGTACTTGTGTACAGCCTGACCTGCTGAGTTACTCCAGCATTTTGTGAATAAACACCTTCGATTTGTACCAGCATCTGCAGCTATTTTCTTACACTGTATGCAAAGGAATGTAACTGTACCTTGGTAGGCGTGACAATGAAGGAACTATTGTGTGCACACGTATATGCATGTGAGTGTGCGGCGTAAATCAAACACTATTCCATTTGATAACTGCTGCTTTTGGGAGCGGACGGCGCTGTTTGCTTCAGATGCACCTTGGCTGACTAATTCCAGTCAAGAGTCAGCTGCCCGGTCAGTGAATGTCCTGGTAACATCAGGCGTCTGTGTTTCATCCACTGTAACTGTCTGAAGTTAGGTTGTAGTAACGAGTCCACCGTGTCCCGGGTGTAAAATACTGGTAAGTGTGGGTGCAGAAAGGGATACGGGACAGTATTCAGAGCTCACCGCTGGGCTGTGTTGCTGTAGGTAAGGAATTTCACCCACTGGGGTCGCTGCTGATGGGATAGTGTGTTGCCCCACCAGCCCTCCTGAGCTGCCAAGTCGCCCGGTGTTGTGACCAGCTATGCGTTCCCCGTGTTACGGTGTTCAGTTCCCATCTGTGGCAGAGTGTTATTATCAGGGTTTTATAAATGGCATATTGTACACTAGAATGACTTGATGCTCCGCTCGCCTAAGAGGCTTTCTCTATATATATGTTTTTTTTTGTATTTTTTACAATCTGTTTTAATGTGTAGTGAATTTTTATGTGGATGTTACGAGGACGGCTTGATGTTGAACAAGCAGTGGCGAGGTCAGTCTATGGATTTTTTTTTTTAAATCCCTCTGGGATTCAGCAGTTGCACACAGAGGTCGGTGCTTCTTGTTTTGTGCTAATTCTCTGATTTCTCCGGACTCAATTGTACATTATAAAATGAATAAAATTAATAATTTTGTGTTTCGAACAATGTGTCTGTCTCGGCTTCGTTTCCACTGTCGCGCTTTGACCCTAAGACCAGGGAATCCCAATCCTACTGGATACAAAGTGCTGGATGGAGTAACTCAGCGAGTCGGCAGAAGAAGGCTCCCAGCCCGAACCGTCACCTATCCATGTTCTCCAGAAATGCTGCCTGATTCGCTGTTGTGTCATAGAGTCATAGATTGATACAGTGTGGAAACAGGCCCTTAGGCCCAACTCGCCCACACCGGCCAACAATGTGCCAGCTACCCTAGTCCCACTTGCCTGCACGTGGTCCATTAGCCCACCAAACCTGTCCAATCCATGTACCCGTCCAACTGTTTCTTAAACGATGGGATAGTCTTTCTTAAACGATGGGATATTCCTTTTGGGTAAACCAGCACCTGCGGTTCTTTGTTTCTGCTCACCAACTCTACCCTGAGATTCTGTCCGTTTCTGCGGCCGCACAGATATTGGAGCCAGTGTGCGCCCTGAAGCAGAGCGGACTCTTGGGCGAGGGCTGTGGGCCCATTGATGCCCCCCTCATGAATAGATGCGGGATCCGGCGGATTTAATGACGTTCATCGGCTTTAGAGCGATGATCTCCACTGTGAGATCTCCGATGTGTCTCTCCTGCAGTGCAGAGGGAGTGTCAGTGACGAGGGAGCGCCGCGCTCTTGGAAGGGGCAGTGACGAGGGAGCGCCGCACTGTTAGGAGGGGCAGTGATGAAGGAGCGCCGCACTCAGCCAGTATTATCTCTTTGGGAGACTGTTCCCCACTCTCTCTCTCTTTCTTGGGCTCAACTTGTCCATACCGACCAACATGCCCCATCTACACCCATGGTCCCACCTGCCCGCGCTTGGCCCATATCTCTCTAATGCTCTGTGTAGGAAGGAACTGCAGATGCTGGTTTACATCGAAGATAGCCACAAAATGCTGGAGTAACTCGGCGGGTCAGGTACCATCTCAGGAGAGAAGGAATAGGTGACGTTTCGGGTCGAGACCCTTCTTCAAACTGAGTCAGGGGAGAGAGGAACCAGAGGCATGAAAAGATCCAAAACAAATACACATTTTCATACCTTTAGTTTGCTTCTCCCATTCCATTTCTCCAGAGATGCTACCTGACCCGCTGAGTTAGGCATTTTGTGCCTATCTTCCCTCTAAATCTCTTCCATACACGTGCCTGTCCAAATGTCTCTTAAACGTTATGATAGTACCCAAAACTATCAGATGTGAGTGAGTGAGATATACTGTGAGATGGGATTCCCGCTCTCCACCTCTCTGGCGTTGTTTTTTTACAAAACACGGGCGTCCCAATGCCAGGTAACGACTTTCTGTATAATCTTTCAATTCCTTCGGGTTCTCTGCTGATTAGCCACCTCTCCGGTCTGGCGAATTCAACGCTTGATGGTGCTGTTTCCACCAATAATCTAACCTGGATCCAGATGATCACTACTGCGCGACTCCCTGCTGGGGTAAACTTTCTCCTTGGTTCTTGGTCCTCCAAAATATTCCAAATGGAATTTAAACTGGAGGTCCTTAAATCATACAATCGTTAAAAAAACGACTGTTATTTGAAAAGTGGGATTTTAAAATGGATTATTGAAAAGAGTCTCTCCTTTTACCTTTCATTTCTCCCGTTGTTGCTCAGATTCTTGTTAATTCTTGTATGTCGGCGCCCTTTATGTGGCGACTCTTTGCATACCTTGTGTATGCAAAACAAAGAATAACACTGTGACTTGTCATCTATGACAACAAAGTATCCTTCATACATAAACACATACCATTTCCACTGGAGATACAAGGAACTGCAGATAAAAGGACAAGACCAAGAATAGCCTTGGCAGCTGGTTTGTTAAATATGTAGGCTCGTCTGCCAAGGCATGCTGGATCTCCTGGTTGCTAACTAATTTAACTCCCCTTTCCATTCCCATACTGACCTTTCTGTTCCCAGGCCTCCTCTATTGCTAGAGTGAGGCCTCACCAAAATTAAAAGAACAGCACCTCATATTTCATTTGGGTAGCTCGTAACCCAACGGTATGAACGTGGCATTCTCTCATATTAGGTGACATACACCTGTGAGGTTTCACGTTATTCATGCCCCACATGATCTTGTACAATTCAATACGGCCACCTCTTAGCCTACTACACACCAAAGAAAATATCCCAGTTTATCTAATGCCACCCCTATTATCAGGACAGATCTCACTCCTGAAACGAACAAATTCACACATAAAGCAGATAACCAATGATCTGAGCACATTTTAGGCAAGTATTCTTTCATTATGTGAAGCATCTTTCCCTCTGCATTGAAATATCATACAATGTTTACAGGTGTATACAGAGGATATAGCACAGTATTGTATATAAAGGCACTAAGCTGAGCAATCTCCATGATCAATGTGCCAATATTGTAATGGGCTATCCAGCATCGATCCAACCCTCCCAACTCAGCTTCCCAGTTAACGGAATATGCTTTCCATGGTTAAAAATTGCTTGCAATTAAACATGTGCAACCTGCAGAGACGCGAGCCTAGTCACATACTTTGGAATTTCAACATCTTCACTGCCAGACTGCTTTGTTTTGCTTTCCCTCCCCCACCTCCCAGGCATACAAGGGACATCCGAGACGTATTATTGATTCAGCAGATGCTCAAGATGAAGAAGGCATTGCCATTGGCTAAGTCGGCAGAGGGCAGGAGTGTGAGGTGATACCATGGTGTTTGTTTTGAGCCTCATCCAGGTCCAGGACATATTCGTTGATGTGGACATCCATGCAGCCTTGGTAGAAGGCAGTAACCGGTGCAGCAGTCATTGGAACATCTGGCAATAAAACAATGAGACCTTGAGTACTACCGACAGTTCAATGGGACAATGCAGCATTATGAGTTTCATTCTGGCCAAGATTTTATTTTATTTTATTATGTTTATTATGTTTAATCTGAGTTATATAGCTCAGAAACAGGCTGTTCAGCCCACCGACTCCACGCCAACCAGCGATCCCCATGCACTAGCACGATCCTACACACTAGGGACAATTTACAATTTTTACCGAAGCCAATTAAGTTGTTGGGAGTGTGGGAGGAAACTGGAGCACCCGGGGAAAACCTAAGCGGTCACGGAGAGAACGTAAAAATTCTGTGCAGACAGCACCTGTAGTCAGGATCGAACCCAGTTCTGTAAGGCAGCAACTCTACTGCTGTGTCCCCTATACTGAGGGATAGTGACCACTAGGTCAGGATTAGACAACAGCAAGAGGTGAAGCATTCAAACTTGGCCAGATGGACCTATATACCCTATTATATGGACATATTATATATTATATATATAAACATATGTTACAGATATATTATATAATATATTATATGAGCTTTTTATATGGACATTATTATAAATTGTAGTGCAAACCTTCGGGGCGCCTAACGGCAGCGGCTGACTAGCAGTCTGTCCGTCTTTTTTTCCCCTTTTTTTGTTGTGTGTCGGTGTTGGGATGGTTTTTATATATATTTTTTGGTTGTGTATGTGTGGGAGGGGGTGGTGGTGTGGGGGGGGGGGGACTTTTCTCTTCCTCACGGCGCGGGGTGCGGCTCGGCTGCGGGGCCTAACATCGCCCGGTGTGGCTTGGCCGCTGGACTTTACATCCCGGTGCGGCTTGGCCGCTGGACTTCACATCCCGGTGCGGCTTGGCCGCTGGACTTCACATCCCGGTGCGGCTTGGCCGCTGGACTTAACATCGCCCGGTGCAGCTCGGCTGCGGGGCTTAACATCGCCCGGTGCAGCTCGGCTGCGGGGCTTAACATCGCCCGGTGCAGCTCGGCTGCGGGGCTTTTCATCGCTGGTGCGGCTCGACCACGGGACGTAACATCGCTGGTGCGGCTCGGCTGCGGACTTGACATCGCCCGGTGCGGCTCGACCACGGGACTTAGCTGCGCAAGGCTTGGTCGCGGGCCTTTCATCGCCCGGTTCGGCCGCAAGACGTTTCAGCGCCCGGTGCGGGGACTGTGCGGGTCGGTCGGGGACGAGCTGTCTGTCCGTGGGCGTGGGGAAGAGAGTGGAAGTTTTGTTGCCTCCATCACAGTGAGGGGGTGTTTGGAGTCACTGTGATGGACGTTTGTGTTGGGGTTATGTGTCTTGTGTTCTTTTTTTTTCTATGACTGCTATGTAGTTTCGTTCGGTACTTCGGTACCGAACGACAAATAAAGCTCTGTTATACCTGTTATATATCTAGTCCTACTAATCAATCCAATATGGACCTTAATCTCTGTACACTGCTAACACTCACACTGCAACCTGAGTTATTAACCTTTGGGAGCCTGGTCTACTTCCCCTGGAGCTGCCCTGGTGTCTCTCCTTCCCCTCCCTACCTCTATACCACTTGCTCTGGCGCAGACCTAATAGCAGTGGGTGAAATCCATTTGCTCATCAAGTCCCCATCAGAAACCCCAGAAACATCCCAGCCATAAGAATCACAAGACAACGAACATCAAGTCTGAGGAAGGGTCTCAACTTAAAACATCACCTATCCATGTTCTCCAGGGATGCTGCAAGATCTGATGAGTTATTCCAACACTTGGTGTCATTTTGAACATCAGACCATCTGTTTGGAGGCAGATAATGGATGTGCAAGGCAATCCATTACCTTGTGGACTGGGTATAGACACAAAATGCTGGAGTAACTCAGCGGGTCAGGCAGCTTCTCAAAGAGAAAAAGAATAGGTGCCGTTTCGGGTCAGAAACCGTCTTCAGACTGAAATTAGAGATGGGGATGGGGGAGGGGGGAGAAATAAACTGGTCCATCACTAGTCCATGTTCTCCAGAGACCGCTATCTGACTTTCTAAGTTACTCCAGCACTTTGCGTCCTTTTGCATCTCATGCCAGATGCTGTCTGCTTTATGTAATTTGTCAATGAAATATAAGGTGGCCTAACAGGATGCCCTGGAAGGTAATCAGCTGCTTCTAATGATCCCCTGGAAGTACAATAGCATCGCAGAATGGTAGGTCTGCAACTATAGGGTGACAGGTCAAAATATTGACATTGGAATTTCCCTTTTTTCAATGCTGACACCATGGTGTTGAAACATTAGGCGCTGGAGTTACAGTAATACAGGCTGGAGAGCTGCACTGGACTTTGAATGGAATAAAAGGTATGCAGAAGTTTTACCTGGTACTCCACCCAAGTAGGTCAGCACCGACTGGCGCATGTACAGGTCGAGGGTGCGTAGACGCTCAGCAAGTTGCGGCATTGCCAAAGAGCTGTACCCGATCACCCCTGAAGACTCCAAGACTATCCGCTCTTCTGTGGCAATGAGTTGAATCAGCAGCTTGTCACCAGCACACAGTGGCAACTGGTCTAGTCTGTAAACCACCTCGTTCTCGATAGCTAACACAATACCCTGAGGAGGCAATCAACCATTTGCAATGATAAAGAGATTCAATCACGAGAGTCTTGTTGAGCAGAATTTCAAAGTGGCCTCTATCCCGCGACCTTCGAACCCCAACTGGCCTTGGTTACCTGTACAGTAGGGCTCACATCCATGATGGCCAGCGACAGTGGGACACTGCTTCCGTTTACCAAGGCAACTAACACCCCTGTGTCTTGAGATGGGCGGATGGAGAGATCAATGTTCACCTCCCAGCCTCCCCTTTGTGTATCTACGGTTTAAAGATAGCAGTCATTCATTTTTAGCGGAATACCTCTGGCGCAAACTTCGTAGACAGCAAGAGTTAATAAAGTATGTAGCAAAGTCATAAGTAAGTAATAGGAGCAGAATTAGGCCATTCGGCTCATCAAGTCTACTCTGCCATTCGATTATGACTGATCTATCTCTCCCTCCCAAACCCTTTCTCCTGCCTTCTCCCCTTAACCCCTGACACCCGTACTAATCAAGACTCTATCTATCTTTGCTTTAAAAATATCCATTGACGGCCCCCACAGCCTTCTGTGGCAAAGAATTCCACAGACTCACCATCCTCTGACTAAAAAAAATCTTCTCATCTCCTTCCTAAATGAATGTCCTTTAATTCTGAGGCTATGATGTCCAGTCCAAGACTCTCCCACTAGTGGAAACAGCCTCTCAGTGGAATGTTTAGCGGAATACCTCTGGCCCATACCTCGTAGACAGCAAGGGTTTATAAAGTATGTAGCAAAGTGTAACTTTTGGAAGGGTGGACCAAAACTGGAGATACACAAAATGCTGGAGTAACTTAGCAGGACAGGCAGCATCTCTGCAGAGAAGGAATGGGTGACATTTCGAATCGAGATCCTTCTTCAGACTTGACCGACCAGAAACGTCACCCATTCCTTCTGTCCAGAGATGCTGTCTGTCCCGCTGAGTTACTCCAGCGTTTTTTGTCTATCTTCAGTGTAAACCAGCATCTGCAGTTCCTTCCTACACATTTGGACTAAAACTGAAATTCAATTGACTAAAAATCGAGATCCAAGGTCATAAAAAGAGTACTGATTAGGACCGAGAATCAAAAGGGAGAATCAAAAGGGAGAAAACTAGTTTTATTGAATTAAAATTAAAGACATTTACAAATAAAAGAATTCTCTGTGTCACACCTACATCGCCTATCAGGGTTGAAAGATTACCGTGGATAGACTAGGTTGAAGTTAGTCAGATTAGATATTATCTCACTGAATGGCAGAAGGCATGAGGGCTGAGCGCTCTATTCTTGCTCCTAATCCACATGAATGAGTGTGATATTGAGATCCTGATTCAACTCCAGAGAAGGGGCCTACCGTAACTCAGGAGAAATGAGGCTGAGCCGTGCCCAGGGTAGTAGGAGCCCTTCTCCAGCTCGGAGAAGCACTGCATTCCTTCCTCATGTTCGATGGTCTCTCTTATCGTGTCCTCGCTGTTCATCCAATTCCACCCTCGCAGGCAGGCATCCAGTCTGGGGTTAATCTGGAGCAGCACCAAGCAGATCCGAGCCAGTCAATGATCAAAGGTGAGCCACTCTTACCGACTTCAAACCTGCCTAAAATACCCAACCACCATGGCACCAGGAGAGGATAACCACTCAGCCAGTGTAATGACATGGGGCTTGACCAAAACTACTACAGCATGTTTGATATCCCCTGGGCCGCACACACAACTCCCCACACAAAGCACGGCACCTGTGACCACCCCGCACAGCACACGTGACGAACCCCGCATAGGAACACGTGACCCCCCTGGACAGCACATGTGACCATCCCGCACAGCACACGTGATCCCCCCTGGACAGCACCTGTGACCACTCCGCAGAGCACACGTGACTAACCCCGCATAGCACATGTGACCCCCCCCGGACAGCACATGTGACCATCCCGCACAGCACACGTGATCCCCCCCTGGACAGCACCTGTGACCACTCCGCACAGCACACGTGACTACCCCACCCCGCACATGTGACCACCTTCTCTCACAACACACGTGACTACCCCCTGAACAGCACACGTGACTACCACCTCGCACAGTACACGTGACACCCCACACCCCCCCCCACCCCCAAAAGCACACAAGACTCTCCTGAACATCACACACGATTGCATCCCACACAGCACACGTGACCCAGACTCCCTCCTCCCCCCAACACAGCACATGAAACCGTGGCTGACAAGGGAAGGGATGGAATAAAACTAAAAGAAACGATGTATAACATAGCAAAGTGTAGCGGGAAGCCAGAGGATTGGGTAACTTTCAAAGGCCAACAGAAGATAACAAAATGGACAATACGGGCTAAAAAGGTGAAGTACAAGGGTAAGCTGGCTAAAAATATAAAGAAGGACAGTAAGTGCTTCTTTAGGTGTGTTAAGAGAACTAATGGGACTGAAGGCTGATAGATCCCCAGGGCCTGATGGTCTGCATCCCAGGGTTCTCAAGAAGGTGGCTCTAGAAATCGTGGACGCATTGGGGATCATTTTCCAATGTTCAATTGATTCAGGATCAGTTCCTGTGGATTGAAGGGTAGCTAATGTTATCCCACTTTTCAAGAAAGGAGCGAGAGAGAAAACGGGGAATTATAGGCCAGTCAGCCTGACATCGCTGGTCGGGAAGATGCTGGAGTCAATTATTAAAGAGGTAATAACGGCGCATTTGGATAGCAGTAAAAGGATTGATCCAAGTCAGCATGGATTTATGAAGGAGAAATCCTGCTTGACTAATCTTCTGGAATTTTTTGAGGATGTGACAAGTAAAATGGATGAAGGAGAGCCAGTGGATGTAGTGTATCTAGACTTTCAGAAAGCCTTTGATAAAGTCCCACATGGGAGATTGGTGAGCAGAATTAGAGCACATGGTATTGGGGGTAGGGTATTGACTCAGATAGAGAATTGGTTGGCAGACAGGAAGCAAAGAGTAGGAATAAACGGGTCCTTTTCAGATTGGCAGGCAGTGGGGAGTGGAGTGGCGCAAAGCTCGGTGCTGGGGCCACAACGTTTTACGATATATATTAATGATTTGGATGATGGAATTAGAAGTAACACGAGCAAGTTTGCAGATGACACAAAGCTGGTGGGTGGCAGTGTGAACTCCAAAGAGGATGTTAGGAGGTTGCAGGGTGACTTGGATAAGTCAGATGCATGGCAGATGCAGTATAATGTAGATAAATGTGAGGTTATCCACTTTGGCGGCAAAACCAAAGAGGCAGATTATGGTATCAGATTAGGTAAAGGGGAAGTGCAACGAGACCTGGGTGTCCTTGTACACCAGTCACTGAAAGTAAGTGTGCAGGTACAGCTTTCAGTTAAGATAGCTAATGGCATGTTGGCCTTCAAAATGAGAGGATTTGAGTATTGGAGCAAAGAGGTCCTTCTGCAGTTGCATCGGGTCCTGGTGAGACCACATCTGGAGTATTGTGTGCAGTTTTGGTCTCCTAATTTGAGGAAGGACGTCCTTGCGATTGAGGCAGTGCAGCATAGGTCCACGAGGGTAATCCTTGGGATGGAGGGACTGTCATATGAGGAAAGATTGGAAAGACTGGGCTTGTATTCACTGGCGTTTAGAAGGGTGAGAGGGGATCTGAAAGAGACGAATAAAATTATAAAAGGACTGGACAAGTAGGATGCAGGAAATATGTTCCCAATGCTGGGGGAGTCCGGAACTAGGGGCTACAGTCTAAGAATAAAGGGGAGGCCATTTAAAACTCAGGTGAGAAGAAACTTTTTCACCCAGAGAGTTGTGAATTTGTGGAATTCTCTGCCACAGAAGGCAGTGGAGGCCAATTCACTGGATGAATTTAAAAGAGAGTTAGGTAGAGCTCTTGGGGCTAGTGGAATCAAGGGATACGAGGAGAAGGCAGCCATAGGTTACTGATTGTGGATGATCAGCCATGATCACAATGAATGGTGGTGCTGGCTCGAAGGGCCTAGTGGCCTCCTCCTGCACCTACTTTCTATGTTTCTATGTTTAACCTGCCCCAGAGATGGCATATGTCACATAGATAATGTGACTTGCAAACAGTCTGAAAATGAAACAAGCCATTAGGAAATATACCACGCAAAGTAAGCCACCTGTTTAACAACCAAACTCTCGCCAAAGAGGCCTCCGACAGTGATGTCTATCTGAAACAATCCGAGGACCTTCATGAACAGGCCCTGGGGGATGTTAATATTCATCACTGCCTCTCGAGCAACTTTCACAATTAAACTGTTCGTTGATTCTTCGACGGAAATCTGGAACAGAAAACATTTTCTTGCTTTAGAAACTGCAAAGTGAAACCCGGCCGACACAGACCGTTTAACAAGGTGATGGTTTATGTGTGGTGCAGGCGCAAGTTAAATTGTTCCCCATGACCATTAGCAATAATTGGACATCAATAACCGAGCAGCTCTAACAAAGAAAATTATATTTCAAAAATGCCTACACATCCCAGGTCATCTTAAAAACTCCTTATTGCTGAACAGCGCCAGAGACCCGGGTTCCATCCTGACTATGGGTCCTTGTCCTTGGTCCACTCAATCAGGATGACTGGCGCTGACAATGGCTGCCATGGTGGACTGCTCCTTGCTGAAAATTTTGTCTGTGTTTGTTCATTTGTGTCATCTGTGAAAATCCCACCAAGATCACTTTCATGAGAGAGGTACTCATTAATATCAGATATTCGGCACCTCCAAACATTGATCCTGATTTCTCTCACTCACTGGATTATTTGGACATACTCATCAGCGGGGCTGGGGCTGTGTTCAAGGTCTTGAGACGGAGGAGGACCCGGGGAAAGCGCTCTGGAGCACTCGCCCGACTCTGGCGACAAGGAATATGCACACTGCTCCCGAGTATATTCCTGGCAAATCTACGTGCTCCAAACAACAAAGTGGACAAACTGAAACTCCTGTGCTAAACAAACAAGGACTTCTCTCGAGAAGGCTTCACCGAGACTTGGCTGTGCGAGTCAACCCTGATCAATGTGCTGCAACTGGCTGGCTTTCAACTACAGAGAGTTAGCGGAGGTAGCGGGGAAATCAAGACATGGTGGAATATGCTTCTATACTAACCAGGACTGGTGCAATGACATCACGATACTGTCTAACATCTGTTCTCCTAATTTGGAATATTTTTTTTATAAATTGCAAACCCTTTTATTCTCCGAGGGAATTCACCTTTGGGGGGGGATGTAAACTCCGCTGGAGTTTACCCCCCCACCCCCCACCCCAGCCTGCATACGTGAGGCGCAAACACAACTCCCTGACCAAGTAATGAAAGTAGAGTGACCTCCATGGTCATTGTTTTGGGGGATTTTAACTCAGCCGAGAGCTTCCAAAATACAGACCTCACGTTACCTGGCCCACCAGAGGGGAGAGAACACTCGTTTATTGTTTTACTACAATTAAGAACGCATGTCGCTCAGTTCCCCTGCGGCTCTGGGACTCTCTGATCATTGTTGAGTTCACCTTACTCCGACCTGCAAGCAGAAACTAAAATCTGCTACGCCTGTGGTCAGAACATTGAAAAAGTGGACAAGCGAGGGCAGTGAAAACCTACTGTCCTGCTTTGACTGCACTGATTGGAATGTGTTCAGGGAAGCAACCACGAGCCTCGATGAATATACAGACACCGTGACATCATATGTCAGCTTTTGTGAGGACAGTTGCATTCCCACTAGGACCCGGATCAGGTTCAACAACGACAAGCCCTGGTTTGCAGCAGAACTCAGACAGCTCTGCCAGTCTAAAGATGAGGCCGACAGGAGCAGGGATACAGACCCCTACAGGCAGGCCAAGTACAAGCTGAGAAGCGGAGGAAAGTTACTCTGAGAAGTTGAGGAGCAAGTTCTCAGCTAATGACTCATCTTCAGTGTGGACGGGCTTGCAAGAAATCACCAGCTACAAGAGGAAACCCCCCCCCTTGGACAATCGTCAGCTGACCAATGACCTGAACGAGTTCTACTGCAGGTTCGATAGACCAGTCTGCAAAGACTGGACCCATCCCCACCCACTCCTCCCCAATCACCACTTCACACCCACTTACAGCCCGACTCCAGTCTGCAAAGACTGAACACACTCGTCCACTACCCACCCCCTCCTTGCTGCCCAACATCAGTCTGGCCACTTCTCCATCACCAACAGTAGAAATTGCGGAGGTGGAAAAGCTATTCAGGAGACAGAAATGCCATAAATCTCCAGGACCAGACAATGTTTCCCCCCCTACCTTCAAGCTCTACGCCAAATAACTGGCACCAGTCTACACTTCGATTAGTCCCTGCAAACCTGCATTATCCCTGCCTGCTTCAAAGTCTCCACGATTCTTCTTGTATCCAAAAAGTCAAGGATTACTGGTCTTAATGACTACGGGCCCATCGCACTGACCTCTGTAACCATGAAGACCCTTGAAAGACATGTGCTGGCCCACCTGAAAAAGATCATAGACCCCCTGCTGGACCCCCTGCAGTTTGCATGCTAGGCCAATAGATCAGTGGATGACGCAGTCAACCTAGGCCTGCACTTTATCCTCCAGCAACGAGACTTCCAGGACACCTATGCCAGGATTTTGTTTGTGGATTTTAGCTCTGCATTCAACACCATTGTGCCAGTTACTACACTCCAAACTCTCCCAGTTGACTGTGCCTGAACCCCTCTGTCAGTGGATCACCGACTTTCTGACAGACAGGAAGCAGCATGTGAGGTTGGGAAAGCACATCTCGGACCCGCATACCCTCAGCATAGGAGCACCGCAAGGCTGCATACCCTCCCCTCCTTTACTCTCTCTACACCAACGACTGCACCTTCACAGACTCCTCTGTCAAGCTTCTCAAGTTTGCGGATGACACAACCCTGATTGGACTGATCCAGGATGGGGAGGAATCTGCCTACAGACAGGAAGTGACACAGCTGGCATCCTGGTGCCATCGCTACAACCTGGAGCTCAATGCTCTTAAGACAGTGGAACTAATTGTAGACTTTAGAGAGCTCCCCCTCCCCTCCCCCCACTCACCATCAACAACACCACAGTCACATCTGTGGAGTCATTTAAGTTCCTTGGAACCATCATCTCCAGGGATCTTAAATGGGGGGCCACCATCGACTCAACAGTCAAAGAGGCCCAACAGAGGATGAACTTCCTGTGGCAGCTGAGAAAACAAAATCTGCCACAGGCAATGATGGTCCAGTTTTATACGGCCATCATAGAATCTGTTCTCACCTTCTCCATCATGGTCTGGTTTGGCTCAGCCACCAAGCATGACATCTGGAGGCTGCAGCGCATCGTTCGATCAGCCGAGAAGGTTGTTGGATGCAACCTTTCCCCCATTGACGAACTGTACACTGCAAGGGCCAGGAAGCGAACGGGCAAGATCATCTCTGACCCCTCTCACCCTGGCCACAAACTCTTTGAAGCACTTCCCTCTAGAAGGCAACTCCGGACTGTCAAAGCAGACACAGCCAGCATAAAAACAGTTTTTCCCCCTAAGCAGTAGCTCTGTTCAACAGCCAAAAGTCTGTAGCCTCCTTTTGCTCTGGTAATTTATTTCATTCTTTACATGTTTAAATTATAATGTTTTATTTTTAATTGTCTACTTTATATCATGTTGTTACTTGCGAACAAAGCACCAAGGCAAAATCCTTGTATGTGTACATACATGGCTAATAAAATTTATTCAATTTAATTCAATTGTGTGTACGAAGTTTGTGAATTCTTCCCGTGACCTGCGTGGGTTTTCTCCAAGATCTCCGGTTCCCTCCCACACTCCAAAGACGTACAGGCTTGTAGGTTAATTGGCTTGGTGTAATTGTAAATTGTCCTTGGTGTGTGTAGGATAGCGTTAGTGTGCAGGGATCACTGGATGATGCGGACTCGGTGGGCCAAAGGGCCTGTTTCTGTGCTGTATCTCAAGAGTAACTCAACAGGTCAGGCAGCACATCTCGAGAAAGTGGATAGCTGACCAAACTCTTGTTCATACTGACTGTATGTGAGGGGAGTATAGAAGTCAAGACGGTTGATGATGAGCCGGCAGTTGGAAATAAAACAATCCAGAGAGGGTAGAAGGCTGACACGGAGGGAAGATTTAGTTTTAGTTTTAGAAATACAGCGCGGAAACAGACCCTTGGGTCCACCGAGTCAACCAGCAATCCCCACACACCAACACTATCCGACACACTAGGGACAAATTTACAATACCAAGCCAATTAACCCGCAAACCTGCACGTGTTTGGCATGTGGGAGGAAACCGGAGATGCCAGAGAAAACTCGCACAGGTCATGGGGAGGACGAACAACCTCCATACTGGCAGCACGCGTAGTCAGGATCAAACCCGGGTCTCTGGCGCTGTAAGGCAGTAACTCTACCGCTGCGCCGCCGCGACATCCATTCTCTACTCCTTGGATTTGAGCCCACCACCTTCCGATTCATGGGGAAGAGTGCGACCCACTGAACGACAGCCAAGGTCCGCTGACTGAACGCCAGGGTATGCCCGCAACCTCAGAAAGGGGAAGTGGTGAGACGGTCGGAGCTTACCGTGTGCCATCGTCCGTCGTTCAGGAACGGGCCTCCGGTCGTAACTCCTGAGGCTTCGTTGGCATTGTGATACTGGACCTGCAGCTTCCCATTGTGCAGGGCGAGGATCACCCATGTGTTATTGTGCTGATGTCCTGCCTGGAAAATTGTGCCCTCCGTGTCGAACGTGCGGAAGTCAAATTCTACTGAGAAGCTGTGCAATTAACAAACACAAGTCACGAGTCTTGCGCAGGGGTAACTAGGACATCATCTCCAATGGGATGTGGGTTTAGTCACATGCCCCTTCAGTTCCAATCAATCTGTCCCTACCATTGGCCTCTCTTGGCATTCCCCACCCTCTCATCCAATTGGAACACACTCCATTGTGCAATTGGATGAAGCCTGGCTGTTAAGATACCCCTCTGTTCCTTTTCCTAATAATCTACATTTAGATAATACCTTTAGTTTAGTTCTGAGATACAGCACGGAAACCGGCCCTTCGGGTCCGCACCGACCAGCGATCCCTGCATATTAACACTATCCTACACACAAACTAGGGACAATTTTTACATTTATCAAGCCAGTTAACCTACATACCTGGATGTCTTTGGAGTGTGGGAGGAAACCAAACATCTCGGAGAATACCCACGCAGGTCACGGGGAGAACGCACAAACTCCGTACAGAAAAGTACCCACAGTTGGGATCGAACCTGGGTCTCTGGCGCTGCAAGCACTGTAAGGCAGAAACTCTACCACTTCACCACTGTGCTGCCCTAACATGGTGACTAGTCCCGAAGTAGCCATGGATGTTTAATTGGTCAGAAAATGATCCTCTGCAACTTCAGAAGACCATGAATCTTGGCCAAGGCGGGTTTTAGGAGACAAAAGAAGCAGAAGTTAGGGAGGGAATTCCAGATTTCAGATTATCAGGAGGCATGGAAATGGAATTAGGGTTTGGATCAGCCAGAATCCTACTGTAGCTGTGTTCAACATTTGCACGTAGATCCTTCCTGAGCAGATGAATGAATAGGAAAGAACAAAGTGTTAAAAGCTCCTGCCAAATGCCCTGGACACCAGCCCAATGGAAATGGGCCCAGCACTGAAACGTTATATCACAGCAGATCAGAAGGACTGCCAGGCACTTTGATTGGATCTCATTAGTGCAAAACTGGAGTCAGGCCAGAGGTCGGTATTCCCATTCTTCGTGCCAGCAGGGCCTCACACAGGGGACGGGGGGGGGGGAGAGAAATCAAAATAAACTATTGGGTAACCATGTCCAAAGGCTCATTCAACTCGATGCTGCCTCCAAGAATTGAGCAACTTGTTGACATTTTTGTGCTTTGTGAAAAATTCAAGTTCAGTTGTTATGCAACCCCAGCTGATGGAACTGCAGCAAGGGACACGACCTTACTGAAGACAGTTTCACAATGACAAACGTAAGAGGATCACGGCTTTAGTTTTAGTTTAGAGATGCAGCACGAGTCTATTAACTTCCAACTCCTGATCTCGGGAGACGAGGGAAAGATGGGGAGAGTTCCAGATTCCCACGGCCCTGTGTGCAGGTGAAGAGCTTCTTTATATCACCCTCAGGTGTCAGTTGGTCCTCCTTGCTCTCACGCCTCACCCCACCAATGGAATCTTTAATTGACCAAAGTCTCACCTTGTCCGATGCTTCCTCTTGAAGTTAAATTGCAACACAGGAATCCCGTTGAAAAACCTCCCCAGATACAGAGACCCTTCATTCTTCACAGTGTTCAGTGAGACACAAGGCAAAATATTCTGAAAAGGGAGGCAAAATGATAGCTTGCTTGAAACAAAAATATTACAACGTTTAAAATGCAACGTGCAGAGCAGCATGGACAGCCTACGGAACAGACCATTGATCTAGAGATCTGCGTTCAATCGTACCTCAAGAGCCGCTGTTTCCACTCACACATGGCTTACCCAAAAGTAGATTTCCATCAAAGGCTGGGAAGGCATTCGGGGGGAAATATTTGATCAGGTTTTATGAAGGGAACTGGCAAAACCCTTGAAGGACAATAATTTGCAAGAATGAGAAAGAATACGAACTGAATAGATTGCTCTCTAGGGAGGCTAGAATGGACTGAAATGGGCTGAATGACCATGTGAGATTTTAGATTTCGATTTTTAGATTGAGAGATACAGCGCAGAAACAGGCCCTTCGGCCCACCGAGTCCGCGCCGCCCAGCGATCCCCGCACATTAACACTACCCTACACACAGGGGACAATTTTTACATTTATCCAGTCAATTAACCTACATACCTGTACGTCTTTGGAGTGTGGGAGGAAACCGAAGATCTCGGAGAAAACCCACGCAGGTCACGGGGAGAACGTACAAACTCCGTACAGACGGCGCCCGTAGTCAGGATCGAACCCGAGACTCCGGCGCTGCATTCGCTGTAAGGCAGCAACTCTACCGCTGCGCCACCGTGCCGCTCTGGTACCACCACAACTCTACAATGTTATGAACCATGGCTGCAGCTTTTAAATTCATGAGATTAAATAAATTGGGAACAAAAAGTTAGTCGATCACAGTAAGTGTAAATGACTGGGTGACTGCAAGAACCCATTATTGAGTTATAAGGCTAACAAAGAGGTATACAGCACAAAAACTGGATCTTCACCCGAGTCATCCCTGCCGACCAAGGTGCCCATTTTGCCTAGTCCCATTTGGATAGGATAGGACTTTTTTCCCCTGAAACTTAGGAGGCCAAGAGATGACCCTACAAAGGTTTTTATTTTAATGACAAGGGGCATAAATATGGTGAATAGTGACAGTCTTTTCTCCAGGGGAGGGGAGTGTAAAACTGGAGGACATGGTTGAAAAGTAAGAGGGGAAATATTTGAAAGGGTCCCAAGGGGCAAATTATTTTTTACACAGGGGGCGGGGAGTATATGGAAGAGATAGAGGCAGTTACAATTATCTATGTACTAAAACTCTCGTTTGTTATCTTGTTTGTGACTGAACGTCAGCCAAAACGGTACACGATCGCGTGACAATTTTAGGCCCACCTTACTCACTATTGTCACTTTAGTGATAATGCAAGTAGTTTTATTGAAAACGGTCTTATATTTTTAAAGTCATTCACATTTTAAAGTTCAAAAGGAGGGGAGTGGGGAGTGGGAGAGAAGGGAGAGGGGAGGAGGGGGTTGAGGAGAGAGGGGAGTGGGGGAGGACAGGGTGCTGCACCAATGCAGGTGAGGTTTGGGCCCAACGGGTCCACTTGGTCTAGTGTAATATAAAAGAGACTTAGGAGTGGCAGAGTAGTAGAGCTGGTGCCTTATAGAGCCAAAGACTAGTGTTCAATCCTGACTGTGGGTGCTGTCTGTAGGGAGTTTGTACGTTCTCCCCGTGACTGCGTGGGTTTTCCCCAGGTTGTCCGGTTTCCTCCCACACTCCAAAGATGAACAGGTTTATAATTTAATTGGCTTGGTAAATTGTCCCTTGTGTGTGCAGGATAGTGTCGGTGTGTGGGGATTGCTGGGCGCTGTGGACTCAATGTGCAAAAGGGCCTGTTTCTAGGCTGTATCTTTAAACTAAACTAAACATTTGGACAGGAACATACATAGGAAATATTTGGAAGGATATGGGTGCAGGGCAGCTGAGTGGCGCATTGGGCAGCACAGTGGGGCAGCTGATTGAGCTGCTGCCTCTCAGCACCAGAGACCCAGGTTTGATCTCGACCTCGAGAGCTATCTGTGTGAGTTTTCACGTTCTCCCAGTGACAGTGCAAATTTCGTCCGGGTGCTCCAGTTTCTTTCCGCATCAAAAAAATCGCAGGGGTTTGTAAATTGCCTCTGGTGTGTGGGGAGTGGATGAGAAACCGTGATAACATAGAACTAGTGTGAATGGGTGATCGATGGCGGCATAGACTCTGTGGGCCGAAGTGCCTGTTTCCATGCAATATCTTTAAACTAAGCACGCAGTTACCACTTAAGCATCTTACCACGCAGTTCTGTGCGTCCGCAGCCAGCTTTAAATCACTCTTTCCGTCACAGTAACAGGAGTACTGGCCAGGTGCATTGACACAGCCACCTGCGCAGATATGGGTTTCACATTCATCCACATCTGAGGGCGAGGAACAGAGGTTTCACATTATAGTAGAAAGCTAACAGAGTTAAAAGAAATTACACCACAACTAGTTGTGGGACCTTTTTAATTTAAGACGGGCATAAATGCCTGTACACTTCCCACCAACGTAGGACATCCTGAAGCACGGTACAAACGATGGGGGTACTTTGGTCACTGTGATGGTTAAATCTGCACAGCGAGATCCCAAGACCTAATCAGGTAACAATCTGTTCCATTGATACTGGATGTGAGAGATATAGGGCAGGAAACCGGGAACTTTTACACCTACTTGGGTCTCGATTAACACAGATTCATACAGCACAAAAACAGACCCTTCAGACCAAGTTATCCGTACTGACTAAAGTGCCCATCTATGCTGGTCCCATCTGACAACGGATGACCCATATCCCTCCAAACCTTTCCTCTCTGTGTAGCCATCCAAATGTCTTTTAAATGGTGTTACTTTATCTGCCTCAGCTACCTCCTTAGGCAGCTCATTCCATATACCCACTGCCCTCTGAGTGAAAAAGATGTCCCTCGGGTTCCCATTAAATCTTTCTGAAGAGTTGTCACCCTAATTAAAAGATTTCTGATCATAGAACAACCCTGATATTGCATTGGGAATCTTAGTTCCTATGGAATCTACGGGACAGGAAGTCACAAACCTACAATCAGAGGTATGAATGTTAATGAGGAAAGTAATGGAGCAGGTCTGGAGATTGTTCACCTATTGTAGACACAAAATGCTGGAGTAACTCAGCGGGTCAAACAGCATCTCTGGAGAAAAGGAGTAGGTGACGTTTCGGTTCGAGACCCTTCTACAGACTGAGTCAGGGGAGAGGGAAACGAGAGATATGAACAAATGAATGAAAGATATGCAAAAGAACAAAACAAAGCCAGCAATGATCGTCAAGCAAAGGTGGAGCCCACAATGATTTCTTCCTGAGCAAGACCCACTCAACTCCCCAAGACTGCATTAACTGGCCTCCAGCCATAGCCATTTTATTACTTCCCTGCCTATCTGAAACCCTGGAACTAGGAGTGATTGTTTAGCATGCCAGGCAAAAAGTGGTGGGTAAATTCAACTCTGTTGCGCCAAGCCACAGTCAATCCATAGAAACCCGGAATCATACAGCATGGAATCTGACCCTTCAGCCCATTGTGTTCATGCCAACCATTGTACATGCATCTACCTTAACCCTAAAATAGACATAGAAAGCTGGAGTAACTCAGCGGGACAGGCAGCATCACTGGAGAGAAGGAATGGGTGGCGTTTTGGGTCGAGGCCCTTCTTCAGACTGGTTAGGGATAAGAGAAATTAGAGATATAGACAATGATGTGGAGAGATAAAGAACAATGAATGAAAGATATGCAAAAAAGTAACGATGATAAAGGAAACAGGCCATTGTAAGCTGTTTGTAGGGTGAAAATGAGAAGCTAGTGTGACTTGGGTGGGGGAGGGATAGATAGAAAGGGAATGACAGGGCTACCTGAAGTGAGAGAAATCAATATTCATACCACTGGGCTGTAAACTGCCCAAGTGAACTATGAGATGCTGTTCCTCCAATTTGCATTTAGCCTCACTCTGACAATGGAGGAGACGGAGGACAGAAAGGTCTATGTTGGAATGGGAAGGAGAATGAAAGTATCCGGACCTGGAAGATCAGGTTGGTTCACGCGGGGTGAGCGAAGGTGTTCCGTGAAACAATCGCCCAGTCTACATTTGGTCTGGCCGATGTATAAGAGATGACATCTTGAACAATGGATACAGTAGATGAGGTTGGAGGAGGTGCAAGTGAACCTCTGCCTAACATGAAAGGACTGTCGGGGTCCCTGGACAGAGTTGAGGGATAGGGACAGGTGTTGCATCTTCTGCGGTTGCAGGGGAAGGTACTTGGGAAGGGGGTGGTTTGGGTGGGAAGGGATGAGTTAATCAAGGAGTTGCGGTGGGAACGGTCTCTGTCAAGTTAGGAGGAGGGGGAGTTCAACGAGATCTGGGTGTCCTAGTGCATCAGTCAATGAAAGGAAGCATGCAGGTACAGCAGGCAGTGAAGAAAGCCAATGGAATCTTGGCCTTCGTAACAAGAGGAGTTGAGTATAGGAGCAAAGAGGTCCTTCTACAGTTGTACCGGGCCCTGGTGAGACCGCACCTGGAGTACTGTGTGCAGTTTTGGTCTCCAAATTTGAGGAAGGATATTCTTGCTATGGAGGGCGTGCAGCGTAGGTTCACTAGGTTAATTCCCGGAATGGCGGGACTGTCGTATGTTGAAAGGCTGGAGCGATTGGGCTTGTATA